>NW_011342396.1:344340-381084 GCF_000735185.1 Notothenia coriiceps | reverse complement strand
AACTTTTAGACAAATAGGGAAACTTTTGTTTTATCTTAAAGGGGACCTATCATGCAAAATGCACTTTGTGATGTCTTTTATACATAGAGATGTGTCCCCGGTGCGTCGGGGAACTCAAGCAGTGTCAGAAAATAAAACCCTCTCTCTTTTCCTCCGTACCCAAATCCTTTAAAAACGGGGTAAAACGAGCGGATACAGATTCCATCTTCTGTGACGTCGGCGGACCCACAGAAAGTTGCTATCAGAAACAATGCCTGACGTGTTTTGGACGTAATCTCGTCTTTGTTTACATTAGCAAGCCTCGCTAACACTCAGAGCTAACCTGTACTAAAGAGCACATGTGTTTAAAAAGCAGGAAATAAAAAAGGAACTCACCTTGTGATAAACCTGAGAGAGAAAAAGCATTTGAGCTCCATGCTGTTTCAGAGATAATCCTTGATGTGGTTTAGAACAGGATGGCGTTTTATCACAACCGAATTTAACTTCATCTCCGGTAGAATTCTGATCAGGCATTAGCTCCGCCTCCTCTTCTTTCTTTTTTTCAAGCTAAGGACCCAAAATCCGCGTTTCTCTAACAGGGCTTCAAAAGAGGGGTGTGAGCAGTATGAGGCATGGCTGCAACGGGTGATCTGTTTGGGATTTGAAGCAAAAAACTTCACAGACATGTTTTGTATAGGTGTGGCCCTACAATATATGTTTCAGATACAGCATGATAGGTCCACTTTAATTAAAGCCTTCTCTGTTCTGATTGTGTTTAATATCTGACAACAGATTGGACGTAACGGTCCCTTTTCCCATTAAAATATCTCTTAATGTTTGAAAAAAGACCTCTTAAGCCCAGAGGCCCGTCACAAAGGAGCCCCATCCCTCAGTGGTCTCTGTTGATAGAGAACAGCTGGTGGATTTTGAAAACACTCTTTATTTTGTATTAAAATCCAGTTTCGGTGTGTTCTCCTCCCCCAGGTGTTGTTCTGTAACATCGAGGAGATCCTGGCGCTGCACAGAGACTTCCTGTCCATGGTGGAGGGTTCGATGCTGCCCGAACCCAACGCCATGCACGAGGTCGGACGCTGCTTCCTGCACTTCGTGAGTTACAATACAATATATCACAATATATTATAACGCATTGGAATGATCTGAGTTCTCCAAAGAGACGCCACAACCGTCACTGAATGCTTTTGTGGGTCACAGCTGCATTTGAGAGGACACCTTGATAGATTTAATACAATATATATTAAGCCGAGGTAGGGAGTGTATTGTATGAGACCGTTTGGAGTGTTAACTCATCACAGTGCTGTTTTAGACTGGGCGGATTGGGTTTTGTGCTCCACTTAGAATAAAAGAGGAATACAAAAACGAAAATATTTGTATTTATTGAGATGTGAAATAAAAGTAAACATTTACAATATACATAAATTAAAGAAGTAAAAAATAGAATTAAAAATAATACAAATACATATATGGACATAAGAAGTAAAATGTCTAATAAGAAATACTTTAAAAATAGAATTACATATTCATATAAAGTCAGATTTAGCAGAAAAAGCTTTTTTTACATAAACATCAGAAGTTATACATCAAATAAGACTCGCTTAACAATAACAGACATAAAAAGGCTGTTAATTTGAGCTTTTCAGTTAAAAACTAACTAAATATCTGAGTACCGTTTTGATCATCATGTTCAAACTCAGTGTCATTGATGCATGCTCTGTCTTTGACTCATCTTAAGAGTTTTATTTCTGTTATTCACTGTCAGAGCTCAGATGCAGACATGATATCAATGCATCTCTCCAAAGTGCACAGGTTTGCTTCATACCTGATGTTCAGCTCACTGCTCCTGAAGCACGCTGACATAAAACAGGTGGAATAAATCACATTAACTCTTTACAAGAGGAGTACATCTAAGCGTCATGAAGGCAACACGCAGTGTGTGTCCCCCTGCTGCTGATCCAGGTGGAAACAAAGGGGTGACCTCGCTGATATCAACCACACCCTAACTGACCATAGATCAGTCGTGAGGGACCGTGTGAGTCCCTGGAGATAAGACGTCCTTTCTTTGAGTGCTGTGTTGATGCTCCTCATACAGAGTCACACCATGGAGCGACACAGAGGGGTTACGTAACGCTGGTTGAAAACTGAATCCTCCCTTTGGACCAAACCGGTTCCCAGGACTACAAAATAACTCCTTTTAGAGATTCATAACTGCGTTAGAAACACGATTTAAAACCAGAGCTGTGCAGCTGTGCAGCTGTGTGTGTGTGTGTGTGTGTGTGTGTGTGTGTGTGTGTGTGTGTGTGTGTGTGTGTGTGTGTGTGTGTGTGTGTGTGTGTGTGTGTGTGTGTGTGTGTGTTGTTATGACGGTAAAACATCTGCAGCTCCAATAAGAAATGAGGCTGTATGCAGAATACTAACAGAAGAAGAACTGAGTTTCCCCTCAGGTTTAAGTTCTTCTTCCTGTCTTCATCTCTTTCAGTAATGGGCTTTATTAGCAGGATGTTGCAATACCTTTGAATATAAAGTATGATATCACGAAGCACAAATTCAAACACACACGTGCAGAAAGCTGATTACATGTGTCAGGATAACGTATAGAGATGGTATCATGTAACCTACAGAGTATTTACAGATGAATGTTCTGTAGTCCATTACCTGTATATGGATAACCTCTGAATGAGCTGGTTTTCATTTAGGCTGATTTTACTTTCTAAACATCTTGGATTAGTTTAACAAAAAACACCGTGCACGCTCGATATGCATCATATACTTGTCCTTATTTGCAGATTTGATGTTGAGGTAAATCCAAAAGTAACGGAAAGTAATCTAGATCAAAATGTTGTTATAAATACATGTTTAGAGTAATCCTCCTAACTCTGTCAGAAAGAGAGCTGCAGGAGAGAGGGGACTATTTTCTCTGTGGTGACGGCGTAGTGATTTAAAGGCTGTGAACAACACGATGCAGGAGGCATTTGGCTGCTGAGTAGATCTGATGTGATTATTATTATCTGATCTCATTATATCTCACGATGAAGAGGACAGAGGGGAGGAATAATATGAATCCTTAGAAATACACTATTTATACAGTTTGTACATTTCAAGTTTTCAGACTGTAGTGTAAATATACACATTGGGTTACATCGCTACGACCTCTGCTTTCACTGTTATTCATTTATTTGTGTCTATTAGTGAGAGTTGCCAAAGACATTTCCTTGTACTTTGTATGATGACGATAAAGATATATTCTATCTATAACTTCTGCTCAGAACTCAAGTTTGTCTCCTCGTGTTTCTCCCTCTCTCGCAGAGGAGTGTTTTCCAGATCTACGATGAGTACTGTGGGAACCATGAAAAGGCCCAGAGGCTTCTGCTGGAGCTCAATAAGATCCGGAGCGTCCGCACATGTTTACTGGTGAGACCAGTAAACACACACACAACGTCTAAAATGAAACACACACAGTCTTTGAATAGCAGGAGTCTGTACCGTCTGTAATCCAGACTCCACGATTCATTTCCTGCGTAGACTCTTGACTGGTCGCTCCTTTGACCGATCACTTTGTAAAACCGGTCGTGTTTCCTGCATGCTTCCACATCGACGGTTACATTTAAAAACAGCAAAAATATATCTAAGATAATCTTCATTTTGGACTCATCTGGACAAGTAGGATGCACAAGAACGAGGCCCTGATTTCCTCAAATTCCTTATGATATTTTTCAATTTTTGGATCTTTTTGAACCATGCAAAAGTTATCTACATGATTTCAGAGTGTCATGGGGTGAGTCATTGATATATAAGTAATTATGTTATGGGTGAAAGTATTCCTTTAAGTCCAGTTCTTGCAGTCATTAAGGCTAAAGAAGTGTTTGTCAATTCCTCGTACCTGTCGACCTACCTAGTAATAAACCTGATTCTGATTCTGCTTGTTATCCATTCATAAATGCTGCAGCAGCACAACACGTCCATTTCTTTAGTCCATCAGGAATGAAGGCATTTTTGAATCTGGTCACTTCTTAACCCCCTCTCCTTCCTGCAGAACTGCATGCTGCTGGGGGGCAGGAAGAACACGGAGGTTCCTCTGGAGGGTTACCTGGTGGCGCCCATCCAGAGGATCTGCAAATACCCCCTGCTGCTCAGAGTGAGGACACACACACACACACACAGACAGACAGACAGACAGACAGACAGACAGACAGACAGACAGACAGACAGACACACACACACACACACACACACACACACACACACACACACACACACACACACACACACACACACACACACACACACAGACAGACAGACAGACAGACAGACAGACAGACAGACAGACAGACAGACACACACACACACACACACAGACACACACCACACACACACACACACACACACACACACACACACACACACACACACACACACACACACACACACACACACACACACACACACACACACACACACACACACAGCACTCTTCATAAACACACAAGAGGTTGGGTTGACGTTGCTGCCATCGCCTTGATTAAATCATGCGTATATCCTTTATTTGATTGTATGGATAGAGAGAAAAAGCACACAAGCCGGAGAACCGTAATGAAACATCATCGGCACGGCTATTACAGACACACTGTCCAGAATACAAATTCCCCATGCAGGTATTTGTTTTCATCCATCAGTATTCATTATGCGAGTGAATGTATCATTGGAGTGTAGCTATCGATCCTGTATTAAATCTCATTGTTATATTCCTATTCAGCAGCGAGCCAGGTGAAGGAAAAAGGAAGGGTGACCAAATGTCATGGTGACAACATGCAGCATTGTCAAAGGTAACTTTATCGATCAAGATAGTCACAGAGAGCGAGAGAGGGGAGAAAATTCAGCGGGGCCCCAACCGTCTGACATTTTAGAAAAGCTATCCTTTCTATTTTGTCACACTCTATTGAGTGCATAGATGCCTTGACTGAGGCAATTTGAGCTATGGCCTTCGCTTCCAGCAGAGACAGTGAGCAGGTTCAGACGCGGCTCCGCAGTCTTGTTCATTATATTTATCAGTGGTAATTTCACAATTCACATGCTGTGCTTCTGAGTAGGTGTGCTACGCATTGTTCTCGTATCTGGCTTTGACATTTTAAAGGCCTCTCTGTCACACCTTGTCAGCGGTTCATTTGAAACACACTGTAGATGGAGGCTCTGGTTTTGTAAGAGTCCAATTAGCTTGCTAGACATGAACAGCAATTCTTCAGACAACTTAGATGACTCAGAAATGTCCCCAGTGGGACTTCCCATCTTTTCCCGCTCAGATCCAAAAGAAAGCAAGGGGCTGTGAGAACTGAAGGAACACAATGAAGCACACGGGAGAAGGAAGATGCAATGAGTGTTGTCATATCAAAGCTAAACTGCCACCAAACATGTCAGATTGGAGCAACAACACAATGAGGGCAGGCCAGTGCAGCACCCTGTTGACCGGGGAGAAAGCCGGCGGCTGGGCACTAATGCAGGTCGGAAGGTGTGGAAGTTTGCCGCTTGAGCTTAGCCTTTCTCTCTCATTCTCTCTCTCCCTCTGTGTCTGACTCACTCAGGTAATTAGCACAGACTTACATTTTCCCTGTGTATGGCTTAAAGCGTCTTGTGTTAAAGCAGTCCAGATCAAAACGGCATGTCATACCACATTATCTTCAACACTATTCCACGGCAACAGCCAGGACTCTGCAGTCAGCTCTGCTCTTCCTCTGCCTCCCTGGATGTTTATCTGTTGCCAGGACTGGAAAATCTCAAGCTTATTGTTTTGCACCAGGGGGGACCGTGGTGCGGATTAAGTAGATCTTCTGATCTATGGAATGACCTTACATAGCAAGGCTCCAACAGGAAGAGTATTTGCCTTAATACTAGTAATACTAAATACAAAGGCCCCTGTTTCCATTCAACAGTATAGGCTCCTGTAGACCAGCTGGTTGGCGCTAACAGGCCAGTCCCAGTCTAATAATGCAATTTGCATCCATTCTGCATGTGGAGCACAAGCCCTGGTCAAAGTACAGTGCCCTATTAAAGTAAAACTGAAAACACACTTTGCAGTACAAGTAGCCAAATTAGCAAGGCTTACAAAAAGTAGCTTCTTCAGCTGCCTCTGTTGGACATGTAATGCCCTCTTGCAAGTTGTACTCGTCCCCGTGGGTCACCTTTCTAGTAGCAGAATATAAGCTAACTAGCTCTTAAAAATAGAGGAAAAACATATAACACACAGTCTATATTAAACTTGGTTTTACTCAAAGTTAGGGCAAGCAAGGAAATAAATATATGTCTGGATAAGTTGTACAATAGGCTACAGTGGTTCCCAAAGTGTGGGAGGGCGCAGAGGCATGACAGGGGGGGTGCGAGAGACCAGGAGGAAAAATGGTTATTACAACAAAAAAAAAAGATAAAAAAGAAAAAAACGGTACCGGAGATCGTTGTTGTTAGCTTCTGGTGCTAGCGAGCTACGCTAATGGATATAAGGAGTTTTTTCAACAACAAAGTGGAGGAGAGTCCTTTCCTGTCAGACTGAGAGGCTCAGTGAGCTAAAGGACTCTCTCAGTGTTATCTCAGTGGGTCTCAAACGTTTTGGTCACCATTGATGTAAACAATTATTTCCGAGGCACACGTTTATATGATCAATAAAAAAACAAGAGAGTAAATGAAAAACAGGTATGAAATCGCCTACTATGTGACAGTAAAAAAAAGAATAAAGTTTAAAAGGGTGATTTGTAAAATATCCATAAAGAAAAAGTTAATCTGTTTACAGTTCAGTTCATATGGGTGTTGAGAGATGTATCCATAGATCTCTTAATTTTGCTCTCAAAGTGCACCAGTATGATGCATTTAACTTCAATATTTAAAAATAAATCTTCCCGGGGGAGCATTCCCCCGGACCCCCCTATGTAAGGTCCACACACCACTTATAAAAATAGCACTTTACCCCTGCCTACACCTATATGCCGTGAGCTGATTATCGAGCCTTCATTGTAACAGTCGCGGGTATACTGTGCGTGGAGAGTGTTGCAGTAGAAAAGTCAACTGTAGCCCGGTACATTAATGGGAAACCCTACATGTTTGAGCACCCTCTATGAAACGTCAAGCTACCCCACAGCACCCCCAAAAGAAAATCTCTGGCAGCGCCACTGTGTGCTGTCAAAAGCTGCTTCATAATTTCGGTTTCGCAATCTCTGCTTGAATAACATGTTTGTTTGCTGTGGTCCACCACACAAACACTCATTTACAGGCACACCAATTCTTCAAAACCTCCACACAGTTTTCCGATACGCTTAAGACGTATGAATGTGGGCGTAAGTGTGAAAATGTGTGACCTGCCTGCCACGAAGGCAAGGTATAATATATAAAGTTCTATGAGTCCTGAACACATGCTGAGGGCCGGTTGTCTGAAACCTTTGACCTGAGGACTTCACCTAGTGCACAACATCTTCCCATCCTTAAGGCTGGTGAGTTGAGATTTTAAATCATAATTTGATCATAACTTTTTTTCTGAAATAGTTTTTTTGCATTTGCCATGCCACTGTCCTAACCTATATGTGTTACTGGTACAAATGATGATGCAGCTCATTGTTTGTGACTTGCTTTGAGTATCTACTTGGATTCAACAGATTTCCTGACTGCAGTGATGGAGGGCAACATGTGGATCTTTGCAACACTGGGTCTAATCATATGCTGGGTGATGCCTGTTGACTCCATGGCGGTGAGTTGAGCATGTGGAAGTGGGTGGACATTCCCAAGAGTGGCAGGGAAAGATATTTACATATTTACCATGATTTTTGGGTGCAAAAATACTAGAAAATATGTTCTTCATTAAGAGATTTAGTGAAATGTTAGAATAATGCTTAAGAAAGCATACATCTTTATCCTAAGGATACTTGAGCAAGCAGTGATCTGTGGTTTATGCTTTTAATATCTGTGCATCTGTTTTGATTAATCCTCTATTATGCACCTGAACAGGTTAGGGAACAAATGATCATTAACAGTGCATTTTGCATTAACTTATTAGTTAATGGACATACAATTTATTTTGCTTAATATTGTATTCTTGAGAAACTACAGCAACAGGGATATTGCACAAGTGTAAGCATGTGCTATGGCAGTGTTACTTACCATTATTCACTGATTTAGGTTCACTCAATCAAATATGTGATGGTGGGTGTGGCATCACAACGCAATAACATCCACCACAAAACTTTTTTTAAAGATTGTAACAAAGTTCTCCTCTCTTTTCCCATTTTAGATACGTTTTAACTTCACTCTGCGAGAAGCCAACATCCCATTGAGCATGGTTGAAGATTCGGTTGATGACATGTATTTTGGCTGCAATGAACAAATGATGACAATAGTGAAGGACAAATTCCTTCCAGAAGAAAAATCTCAGAAACATTTTGGAAAACACTGGAGTGCGGCACAATCTTGTGCAAAAAAGAAATTTGATCAGAGAGAGGATAAGGCTCTAACCATAGATCACATTAGTGCAATCTGTGTTTACACAGCTAACAATGTTTACGAGGAATTTAATACTGCAGTCCGGACAAAAGGGAGGTCCTATCTCTCCTTATTCAAATACCACTATTTACATTACCTGCTGACATCTGCCATACAGATCTTGAATAACAACGACTACTGTCACTCTACTTTCAGACGAACCAAATATATATTTACTGGCAAAGTCAACCAAATAATTCGGTTTGGCTTCTTTACCTCAACATCTTACAAACCATACTTGACGCGCTTCGGTAGTGAGACCTGCTTCAAAATTAAGACCTGTTTAGGCGCATCTCTGAAAAAGTATCCACTCCTAAATGATCATGAGGCAGAGGTTCTCATTCCTCCCTATGAGACATTCAAGATAACTGAGATAATCAAAGGTCGGGACAAAATTCAAGGTCTGGGGGATTGTGAAGTTGTCTTTGTCTTGGTGAGTGCAGGGACCAAGAGCTCTCTGAACTGCAATGTTGTGCATTTGAAATGAAGCTGTATTGGTCCAAAAATGGAAAATGCTATGTCCATCTTTAAACCTTCTAACTATCTTTTCATAAATGAATGAGTTACACAGTGTTAAACATGGCTGCTTAATTGTAATGCTCAGGCTTTGTTCAATCATTGTAGATTTGTTTAATCCACTTCTCCAGCAATGTGGTACACAGACNAGGGCTTCAAAAGAGGGGTGAGCAGTAGGCTTGGGCGGTATGACGGTATTACGGTATACCAGGGTATTTCGAAATACCGTCGGTATGATTTTCAATACCCGGTATTGAAAATCATACCGACGGTATTTCGAAATACCCTGGTATACCGTAATACCGTCATACCGCCCAAGCCTACTGCTCACCCCTCTTTTGAAGCCCTGTTAGAGAAACGCGGATCTTGGGTCCTTAGCTTGAAAAAAAAGAAAGAAGAGGAGGCGGAGCTAATGCCTGATCAGAATTCTACGGGAGATCAAGTTAAATTCGGTTGTGATAAAACGCCATTTAAACCACGTCAAGGATTATTTCTGAAATAGTATGGAGCTCAAATGCTTTTTCTCTTGCAGGTTTATCACATGGTGAGTTCTTTTTTTATTTCCTGCTTTTTAAACACATGTGCTCTTCAGTACAGGTTAGCTCTGAGTGTTAGCGAGGCTTGCTAATGTAAACAAAGACGAGACGTCCAAAACACGTCAGGCATTGTTTCTGATAGCAACTTTCTGTGGGTCCACCGACGTCACAGCGGATGGACACTTCACAGCGGATGAACACGTCACAGCGGATGGACACGTCACAGCGGATGGAAATCTGTATCCGCTCGTTGTACACCCGTTTTTAAAAGATTTGGGTACGGAGGAAAAGAGAGACGGTATCATTTTCTGACGCTGTGTGAGTTCCCCGACGCACCGGGGACACATATTTATGTATAAAAGACATCACAAAGTGCATTTTGCATGATAGGTCCCCTTTAATACACACGTTATGACTGAAATAAGAGGTTTTAGGCTAATTGTGTTGCTTGGGTTATTCTCGCCACAACTCGCTGGAACAATTAGACCATTAAGCTCTGTAGACAGCAGATGAACTAACCAGTCACAGTCATTGTAACTGTGTGTCAATGTCAGTATGTGTGTCTGTCTGTGTGCGATCATTGTAGTCATTACCTAGTTTCCATTCCTAGCCTGAAGCAAAGTAAGAAATGGAAGTCTTTCATTCTGACAACTTGTCATTCAGGTAGTTTTTGTTTCTCCCCAGTTTGCTTCAAAGGCTGTCCGACTTTGTTTTTATAATACCTCAGAGGTTTCCGTCAGTTTTGCTGCTGACAGCAGATAGAGTTGCATGTCAACGGTAAGTAAGGTTGTTAGATTTATGCTCATTAATTAAAACTATCCACCTCTGAAGGGCTCCGCAGAACAACACAAAGTGCATGAGTTCACTCTTAAACAAGGACCCCGCTGATATTTTCTGTGGCTTTAAAATTTGACACGAGATGAGGAAGTGAATTTAACTCGTGGCACTGTATGACCTTAAACTCGCTTTGAAGAGGTTTTTGACACAATGTTCAGCAAATAAGTTCTGTCAGGCTTTCGAGCCATCTTTCTTTAACCTTTCATCATTTTAGCTTGCTCATTTTATTCAATGTCTCATTGCATTCTTCAATCTCTCATTCCATAGCGGGCTCAGAAATTCAGCAGGTCTCCAAAGGGGTTTCTTTTCTACTCCAATCCTATTTCACAGAGGCACTGCATTAAAAGAAAGTGCATTTTGTGGCTCAAAAATACCCTATTTTTATGTTCAGTACCTCAAATGAAGAATGTTGTTTTGCCATATTACCTGTGGTTGCCTCAGCACTCTGAATTCATTATCTGTAAATTCGGGCAACAGAAAGCTTTTTCTCCTCCAAATAAACTCACAGATGGAAGACATCCATAAGACCTTAGGGCCAAATGACATGCCCAGGGTACGACGTTTATTTGGACGCTGCTCGAGTTTGACCGCCAGTTTGGAAAGCCGTTTTAATCTGCTGTCCTAATATTTGATTATTGAGATCATGGCTCTGTCAAATGTTTCACTTCAAAAGTCCTTGAAAGGTTGTGAAATGTATCATTTTTGCTTCCAGTTAGCTGTCAAGCAGGAAGGTAGATGGTATTTTTTGCATTTCTATTCAGTATGTTACACATTACCATTTTTTTTGTAAAACAATCTTACAGTGCTAAAGCATTATCTCATTTCTATTCATTCTTATCTTTGATTTACACCCTCGACTTTGTCATTTGGGATGTGGTAAAATACACTGTTGCACTGTAGGAGCAACATTTTTCTGAATGTTGTTTTACTGTCTTGCAATACCATGTTCTATCTATGAAGTGGTTGCAGTAGACTAACTGTTTTCATGCCATTTATCACTTTTGGGTTACATTTGGATATCTAATTATTGAACTTCCCATTTATTTAGCCAACATCCCATCTTTGTTTTAGTATTTCAAAGCATTGTCTACCATGGCTTGTAAGCAATCAGGTGAAAACACATTGCTTGTGCCTTGGGCATTGCTGTTCACAAACCTCCTCTCTAGTCAGAGATATGGTATAACACCTTTTGGATCCATGAAAAAGCACCTTGCACTGAAGTGAGAAATTGGCTATGAGTCATTATGCACAAAGACCAAATGTCTTGGCATTTTCTGTCCCTGCCAAACAATCATCTTCCTCTCCTCTGTCTATTTGCAATTAATGATTGAATTTCAGTCTCCCAAAAATCCCATTTCTGCTTTGTGTATGTATCCCCAATACACACAGCTGCTACCAGTACACACGGCAGCATGCACAGCAAAGCTTATCTCCAGCCTTTATATGGGGGCCTATGGAAACAGTCTTGATTATTTCCCTCCTTCTCCAAAGCACCGCTGTGTGCTTTGGGATTAGAGGCTTTCTGTGGCGGCTGCACATGCACACTCACTGGCTGCAGGCGAGAGAGAGAGTTCTTCTGCTCAATAAACCCCCCCCTCTCTACTCGCTCAGTACTCAGCCCACCCACCCCTTCCCCTTCCTCCCTAGTTCCCTCCCCATGCCCGACACACTAGCCAGTCCTATGAGTATTACATCACCCTGATGTAATGTCTAACCAATCACAACACAGCAGCGCTAAACCTTCCAGGATTATGGAAGTCCGTAGCTCAGACTGGGTAATGAGAGAGAGAGGGAGAGAGAGAGACTAGCAGCATCACTCATACAAATTTTCAAGAATAGCCTCTGGATCAAATTTGCCTTCGTCCCCTCTTGAAGAACAGAAATAAATATACACACAAGTCAAGGTGGCTTCTAGACTTGTACTAGGAAGTTGACAGTTTTAGGAACTCAAATGAAAAGTCAGCCAGAGGATGACTTAGTGGGCATGTTTGTTAAAAAACCCTGTACATTAAATAAAAGATAAATAATTCAGACTGATTAACTGGAGAAACATTCAGTATATTTGTGTTCATGATGATGGACATGATATTGATAGTGGTGAAAAAATTCCTGGCAGATGATCGGGGCATTTGTGAATAGGAATTAATTCTCAGAGGTGCTTGTGATGTTTCAGATTTATTTGTGAGGCATTGTTTTTTGTCACAAAAACGTGTTGCTGGGTCAGTACTCGATTAGTTAGCTTGTTTTTATTTTGTGGCAAAAATGCTCAATTTGACACAGGGATCACTGTGAGTTTCTCATTTTGTATACAAACAGTAAACTTTGGTGTTGTTTATCTTGAATTCATACAAGTTTGATTATCTCACGTCACTTGCCTAACATGCCCCTTCAGTGAGGTGTAATCTGAGTGAAATTAGCCACTTATCTTGTCCTAATAATGTGTGTGTCTGCTCCTGGATGTCAGGGTTAGAAGGCGGTCTTTAGTGTCCTCTGAGCCGTGTCTGCCTATTAACTCACTTCTTTGTCGTCCTCTGTCTCTGTGGAAGATGAAGAGTGTCTATCATGGTGATTGGCACTGCATAATATCTCTTTTTTTTTCATACACACACGACACACCAACACGCCCTCCCCCCTCCAACAATCACCTTTTACCACTCAGACACACTCATGCGTACATACACCCTGCAGGCACAGACAGTGTAGCTGCAACAGCATCAGCTTGCCATTTGCTGTGGTGTGCATGGTGTATGACTGCCACACCAGTACACCGAGTGTGCCATTCTGCTGCTCTGGGCGCCGGAGGGGGGAACTCTCACGTATGTGCAGTGAATATATGTAGCTTCAATTGGAACACTACAGGGAAATTACTGCATTGTGTAGGACAGCATGGGAAAGCTCAGTTCTGCCAGCAGAAGTCTCGCTCTGGGAGTGATGAAGCACTGATGGGATACCAGTAGCTAGCGTGCTGAGGAGAAATGCTCACTTCCAGAATCAATGTTCCATACCACCTATACTTATGTGCACTTAGACTGTTTTACAGTGCAGTGGTTAAATAGCAGCTCCTTCAGTGTTGCCACCATTTCTCGTACGAAAGTGGAAGGTTCATACCAAAGTCGTCAAGGTAAAACAGATTTGATCGGCATCGAGGGAACTTCCAATTCCAAGTCAAAAGTGTGCACGGCAGTTTTGCAGGGGGCTGACATCAGGTTTCATATTTAGCCTTGTGTGTAGGCACAACTGAGGTAATTCTAACACCCTCTTCCTTAAAGCCCTGTGTGCATGTGTGTGTGTGAGAGCGTCGGTGGTGTCAGGTTTGCTTTTGCTCCAGGTCTCAGTGGGGGCGGACATTGAGAAAACTGTGGCTAGTTTACCTGACACACTCCCCACCCCCCCGGGGAGCATCCACACCCAGAACTTTTGTTTTGTTTTGCTTCCTCATTTGAACCTCTGCCAAATGGGACGAGGCCAGAGAGAAACTGCCTCTCTGCAGCTACCGCTACTGCATCCGGAGTCAGTCACTCTTGCTCTCTCACTCCCTCTCTTGTTCCCGCTTTCATTCTCATTCTCTGTGTCTTTTTTTCCCTTTTAGATCAAACAACATGCCCCCCCGCTCCCACTCCCTCCCCCTTGTCTCATTTCCCCCCTCTCGTAAGCACCACCGCCGCGATCGCTGTGCAATATATGCAACTTTGTATTGCAAAACAGGTAGAAAAATGAGACATTCTGTAGCGCGGCCGTCTCATTAGAAATATATATTCAAGTCATTCCGAGCGCTGCTTTCAAATTTCACATGCAGAGACGGGGAGGAGAGAGAGACAGATGGAAAGAGAGAGGAAAGATTAATGTAAATCTCAAAATAAGGAAGGCATTAATATTTCATTAGTGCCTCTTTTTTTCTCTCTGAGTGACAGAGGAGAGGAGATAGTGGCTGATTTAATGATTTTAGAGTCTCTTCTTTTCATTCTTTCTCTCTCTCCCTCCAACGTCGCTGCCTCCCCCAGTTTCCCAGTCAGCAGATGGGCTTAGCCTCATTTTTTTTATGAATGCTCACAGACCCAGCTGCACATAATTACAGTCAATTCTGCCTTATCTCTCAAATTAAAAAGATTAGATTATTTGTGAAAGAAATGTATGCAGTCAGTTGATAGTAGCACTAGACTACATAGCCAGGTTATATGCATTATAGCCCCCCCCCCAACCCTTCACACACACAACCACTTTAACTCGGTGTGCAGATCTCTACTTAATTTCAAAATAGATACTATGTCAATGTGCGTTATTATCTTCAATAAAGTCTCGGTTTTTGAAAGAGTATCACCCATGTTTTCACCTTTTCTCAGAAACCCAACATTTTAATCTATAAGTATGGTGTGTATCAACGAATACAGAGTCAGCTATGAATCAGCACCGACTATGCCAAACTGTGAACCTTTGTGGGACTGATTCCATATCAGTGTTGTAGATATGCCTCTTGCTTTGCTCAGATAAGATACAGCAAGGTGTTCTGATACACTACTCAGCAGAGATATGCTGTTTCTGTACTGCGTTGTGCACGTTTGACCAGCCTTTGTTAACATTTGTGTGCGAAAATAAGGAAAAACGTACATTGAACACACAATATGGATTAATTTAAATGCTTTGATGCAAAAACAAATTGATCCATTTGAATGCATAAATGATTTTTAATAAAATCCCTCAATCAAATATGCTGGGATGTGGAACAATACATCAATTTGCCTGTCTATCGATCTTCTACTGTGATGTTGTTTGATTAGTCTGCTCTAGCTTCCAGCAGAAACAGTCATTGCTGAGTGGGAATGCAATATAATCCAGATTTCCCTTGAGCCACCCAAGGGATTAGATTGCTCACTATCACCCCCAGCATAACCAATTGATTGGCTGATCGAGTGCACATTCATTCCAGGTCATGTACTGTATTCAGCCCACAAGCAGTGGAAATGTTCCTCAAATCTGCATGGATTCAACTGACACTGCTAGTATAGATTGTTCCTTTCAAACACTTATTTGATTCAAGGCTGATGTTACCGAGTTGAACATATTCTCTGTCGTTTCTTTTTTGAAGGAAAATTCTAGTTTAAACACTTGTGCAAAGGTTAGGAATGATCAATCTAAATGTAGATTCTTAGCTATACTGCATAATTTTCTTTTTACGATAATTTAGTGAAAATAACAGTTGGGCTGCCCTCGACTAAAGATGTTTCTAGTGTGACTAACCGTCGCACGTTTATAATACATTATGATTATACATTTTATTTCTCCCAAAAAGATTTCAGTTTCAAAGGCTGATAAAGAGCGTTATTATAACATCATGGTATGTTGTGCTTCAAATAAAATATAAAATAAAATTGTAATAATGAACCTTTGAAATGTAAATTAAAGGTGACCTATCATGCAAAATGCACTTTTGTACGTCTTTTATACATGAATATGTGTCCCCGGTGTTCCAGGGAACTCACCAAGTGCCAGAAAACACAACCCTCTCTATTTTCCTCCATACCCAAATCTCTTAAAAAGGGGCTGCAACGGATCTGATACAGACTGATCCAGATTTGAACACTTCTATGACGTCACAGAAGTGGCGCTACGGCTATTGGGCCAACTCCACCAATCAGGAGGAGACAGCCACGGACATTGCCGTTCGAAAGCGCTGGAGACGCTGTAGTACATATGCCAGGCCTGTAGACGGTGTTGTTCTCACAGAATCAGCCCATGCAAAGACATTGTTAAATTGAGCGAAATGAGGAATGGCTAAAATGCATGATCTGTTTGGTATTTTGAAAAATAAAAAGTATAAATATGCCTTATATAGGTATGGTCCTACACTATATTATTCAAATATAGCATGATAGGTCCACTTTAAAAGTAGAAAGCGCATGAGAGTCCGCACTGACGCAGCGGTATAAACTGCAAAAGCTCCGGTAAGGATTCTTATTGTGTGTGTGTGTGAACAAGCAGCGGGGACACACACGGAACATTTAGTTCTAGTTTCTATTATTCATATCTGAATATAACAACCCAATAAATACTACAGAGGAAACGGAAACACTGAAAATATGAGCGTCAGCAAAAATCATGAAATGAAGGCTTTATCGTTTTCTGAGGTCAGAATGATTATATATTATAGGTCTATATATGTTGATACAATGCTAGACTACTGCTTGACTCACTGCTGCTGTTTTCCGCCGAGTCTGAAAAAGGAACACACGTTGTCGGGATAATTAAGCTCCGACTTTTTGCCGTCGTAGTTTGCATGTCACCTTGTGGGACTTGTCCTTTACATGCTCAGAAAGATCCACACTTTTTTTTTCAGCCCGACCAAATTAACCAGGCTCCGCTCTTTTTTTATTTTATATATATATATATATACAGTATATATAATTTTGTTTTTCAACTAATCGAATTTCAACTAATCGACTAACAACTTTATTAGTCGACTAGTGATTAGTCGACAATTAGGGGGCAGCCCTAAATAACAGCATAAGTTTCTCTACTAACAGTAGTCTCAATATTCCAAAAAGCAATGCAGGAGGATTTGGCAAAATGTCAACACAATGTAGGGTAGTAGAGCAAAATAAGTCCAGCCTGGCCCTACTTTTGTTGCAGCTTAATGCAAAGTCATCTGTTAGAGCACTGCATTGGCTAACCTTATATTTGTGCACAATCCAGGCGAAATAAATTGTTGAGTTTATAACAATGTCAGTATTTCAGTTTACCTTGCAAGCATCAAAGCAGAGGAGAAAGTTATTGCTCCATACTGATTTACATTAATAGCATCTGGCAGTCACTCTTATCCAAAGTAACTTAACAATGCAGCTCACTAATCATGATTGAGACACCGCCATCACATCAAGTGGAGAGCCACTTGGCAGCAATCAGATCTTCCCAGTGATTAGCTGACCATCAGTGCAAGAGGTGCTACAGCGAGCAGACTTGTGTAATGAATTAAATCACCTCCACTCATTCCGTCATCCACTAAACTCAAAAGTAAGATTGAAGTGTAGAAGGCCTCCATTGTAAAAAAAAAGTTTTTCTTTAGGAGGCTGCAGTCTAGCCGGTGTTTATTGACATCATAGAACTTACAGGAGGATATGTTCTTCAGATGTTCTGAAGAAGGGTGTGACTGACAGGGCTTATGTTCAGCTTGCTGCAGGCGCCGTTCCTGTCACCCTTAATCACAGCGTGTGATTGGACAAAGACACTCATTAAGTAAAGAGGACTAAAAACACATGTTTGTCCTTCAAATACGCATCCCTTATCGATCAGCATCATTACGCACCGATTAAATCTCCTTCTAAGTGCTATTGGAGATATTTGATTGAACTATATGGTGGTGTTAGTGGATTGCTAATTAAACCTGTGTTGCTTTTCATGTGTTTTAAATGTAAGGTCTGCTTTGTGTTCACCTTGTTTTTATTACAGTATTTTTGCCATTCTGGAGACATAGTTTGGTTATTGATCATTAGTCAGTTACACGAGGGAAAGCACCATCAATAGAGGTGACTTTGGCACTTAAACTGTCACTGGGGAAGTATAATGAAATAAGCTCTTTAATGGTCGAGGCATCGCTGAGCTCGATGTGATAAGAAGCACTCGCTTGTGTAGGATATACAGCTTGTTGAGGAGTGGCATATTTCAAAAAGACACCTTTCATTCCATTTTAACACAGCCATTATACAGTGACCTATAAAGTGGACTTTTACCACCGTACATTATAATAATAATCATCATTATTGCGTGATTAAAAATAAGTTGCTGTAATGTTGCACATAACACTTGAGCTGTTTTGCGCGGTGCAATGAGTTCAAGGATTTAAGATGGACTGGTTTAACCCTTAGTGGTCTCATGTAGGCTGGGGAGGGCACACAGACACAGATGGAAAGATGTACATGCAGAAAGGTTAGTTGAGGATTCACTGTGCAAGCATTTGTTTCTTACTGGTTGATGTGTGTGAAGACAGTCCTGCTGTGCTGTGTTTAGTCTAAGCAGACATTCATGTGGAGTTGGGAGGATTTCCCTATTCAGGCAGGGAACAGTGAGTACACTTTACATTACCATGCTTCTCCGTGAGTGTGTGTGTGTGTGAACTAAATATATTTGAACTCAATTGACTAGCCTCTTTTGCAGGGAAACGTCCTAACTTCCCACCAGACATCTCTTCTCCATTGATGTCTACTGAACTGCTTCTCCATCGACCCCCAGTCCCTCCTCCTAACATTCATATAGTCGCACACACACAAACACATGCTGTTCTGTCTGTCTAAACAGCTAAACAGTGCTCGGTCACAAGATTTCACAGTTAGGGAAATGTTTCATTGATTATAAAAAAATCAAAGAAATAAACACATCCCAGTAGGGAGGAAACAGGCCAGATAGAGCAGTTATGAAAATCATTTTCTTTAGTCAAGCAGGATGTTTGTTATCTTGGAGCCAATAGGTTGTTGTGATGATGAGACTGTCAGCAGAAAATCTATGAAAACATTGGACAAGATACGTCCCATGTGCAAACAACATATATAACCTGCTTTGCTTGTCTGTGATAAAAGGAGAGAATGGACATTGCACAGAACAACAATGACATCACTGCTTCAAATCTCTATTTTTAATAATAGCGTGTGATAGGAATCCTTCATTACGAATAATGTTTACCGTATGCACTGCTGCAAAAAACATAATAAATAAGCATCACTCGGTTTTGTGGTAGAATTAATTAACATCACAGCATATCTTCAAGCTATTGTTAATGTTTTTAACAGGAAATTCAAAGCAGCCCTCCTCCTCTACATTGCATATTCTTGAATGCGGGAATGAGGATTTCTAACAATATAAGTCACATTTGTCGCCCTCTAAAAAGATAATATTTGGACAGCGGCGCTCATCACATTCCCAAGAATTATGGGAAGTGAAGTAAATAGAAAAGTCTTTTAATCGAATGTTTATTTCCGTTAATGAAATGTCTCCCCTATTATCTGGTCCCCTTATGATCCATATGTTACTGTCTAATATGGAACTATTTATCTGTTCCTCTCCCTCTCTCTCTCTCTCCTTCTCTTTTATCTAAAATTGTGCTGTAAATTTGGCACTGTGAATGATTATGCTTATCGCCCTGCCCCTAGACCTCATATTAAAATGTTGTGGCATGATTAGCCTATTTATCTATATAATTGGATTGGAGTGTGTGTTTGAGTGTGTATGTGTGAAAGCGGCTGATTTAAAGGACCTAGAGAAATAAATTCCAGGAAATATGGCCAACACAATCGTGTCTTAGATTAATGCCATTTGCATACAATCAATACATCCACCCTTGATTTTTTTTTTGGAGTCTAATCAAGTTATACTGGCCTATGAGATTATTGAAAGGAAAACAACCTCGGGCATGGTGTAAAATGAGACAACATAGAATTGACTATGCTAGGGATTAGTGTCATGAGACCAGGGAGATTTGCACAGGCAAAATGTGAACACTGCAACACAATAGTTTCCGGCGTGGTGTAATTCATGCAAACATCCCTAGGCTATTTATACCACTCCGCTAGAATCTAATTGTGTCCAATATATAATCCAACTAAGAGTTACAGTGGCAGGGGTTCAAGTCCTGTTTAACATGAATATTTAAGACGTGCGGTGTTGAGGACAAGTGTGACAATTTTGCGTGTGCCTCTGTTTCCCTCACTGAGGATGCAGAGGTTTGAATTGGAAGAGTAGAGCTAGTATTATTATGTCAAGTTAATTTGTGTTTTGTAATAGAAAGACAATATGTCAAACTTTTGTAAAAAATAAGGGACATTTTTAAATGATAACACATCATGGCGTGTGTATTTGTGTGGTGAGACACCAATGCACTCCATTAGGGTGTGGTCTGAGAGGCATGCCTAACATGAAATTATGTACTTGGCTTTCGAGTAGCACACACGCTTATGTATGCACACATACTCGCACTGTTTTGGAACACAAAGTACAGGAATTTCATTAGCCCTCGAAAATTGATTGATTAATGTTTTTCTAAAATCAATAGCACCTCACTCTGTTTACTAATTGGATTACTTGTTTTTGCTCGAGGATGTCCAAATACCAAGGTAATGTGGATTGTTTATGAAATTATTACCTTGAAAGTAGAGGCTGATGTTAGTGAGTAATGCACCCATATGTATGCATCTCCCGCTAACGCCAGATGCTTTCACAAAACCATATAACAATATAGGTCGAGCTACTGCAGACTGTGAATGCCAGTAACTGGGATATTAATAGCCTTAATAGTAATCATTAATGAAGCTGTCCTTATTGAGACTGCTATGAGAACACGCTTGCCGAGTGTTTATTAATCAGGGAATAATAAGTAATCCGTGAACATTAATGGAAATGGATGAGACTAATGGATGACGCCTGCTCTCTCCCACACTTAAGCCTCAGACTTCATTACTGACAGGCAGATTAGTGGGAAGGAGAAAGAGCATAACAGACTCCACCTGTGAACGTGCGTGCCCATGCAAACGCACACTCTTTCTCTACCCCTTGTGATAACATGATGGAACACTGTCAAGCTCATTTGCTCTTCAATAGACTATATGTAATTAACAATATCCTCTCAGAGAAGCTGCACAGAATAAAATGAATAGACATCAAATTATTGGCCAAGGTTGGCTTCTTCAATGCTTCCATGTGAAGAAGAAGCCTTCATCACAGTTGGCATAGGGGCATGGTAAAAGGCACACTGAGGGAAACACATTAATAACTTACCTGGACATTGATAAAATAAAACCCAAGTCATTGTTTGTTCAAAACAGATTTATTTGAAGTATTTTACAAGTAACCTGCTTACCCTCTCCTTCAAGGTTGTGAAGGCCAAACAGAGCAACAGAAAGAAGCAGCCTTAAGTAGAGGCTCAATCAGTGGATTGTCCTATGGGGAGTGGCTTAACATGTATAAAACCCTGGCCACAAGTGTTTTGGAGGAGTCTGACTGTGGCTGTAGAGCAGAGAAGTACCAGTTATACAGTGGGGCAAAAAAAGTATTTAGTCAGCCACCAGTTGTGCAAGTTCTCCCACTTAAAAAGATGAGAGAGGCCTGTAATTTTCATCCTAGGTACACTTCAACTATGAGAGACAGAATGGGGGAAAGAATCCAGGAAATCACATTGTAGGATTTTTAATGAATTAATTGGTAAATTGCCTCTGTAAAATAAGTATTTGGTCACCTACAAACAAACAAGATTTCTGGCTCTCACAAACCTGTAACTTCTTCTTTAAGAGCCTCCTCTGTCCTCCACTTGTTAACTGTATTAATGGCGCCTGTTTGAACTCGTTATCAGTATAAAAGACACCTGTCCACAACCTCAAACAGTCACACTCCAAACTCCACTATGGCCAAGACCAAAGAGCTGTCAAAGGACACCAGAAACAAAATTGTAGACCAGCACCAGGCTGGGAAGACTGAATCTGCAATAGGTAAGCAGCTTGGTGTGAAGAAATCAACTGTGGGAGCAATTATTAGAAAATGGAAGACATACAAGACCACTGATAATCTCCCTCGATCTGGGGCTCCACGCAAGATCTCACCCCGTGGGGTCAAAATGATCATAAGAACGGTGAGCAAAAATCCCAGAACCACACGGGGGGACCTAGTCAGTGACCTGCAGAGAGCTGGGACCAAAGTAACAAAGGCTACCATCAGTAACACACTACGCCGCCAGGGACTCAAATCCTGCAGTGCCAGACGTGTCCCCCTGCTTAAGCCAGTACATGTCCAGGCCCGTCTGAAGTTTGCTAGAGAGCATTTAGATGATCCAGAAGAGGATTGGGAGAATGTCATATGGTCAGATGAAACCAAAATAGAACTTTTTGGAAAAACTCAACTAGACCTGTTTGGAGGAGAAAGAATGCTGAGTTGCATCCAAAGAACACCATACCTACTGTGAAACATGGGGGTGGAAACATCATGCTTTGGGGCTGTTTTTCTGCAAAGGGACCAGGACGACTGATCCGTGTAAAGGAAAGAATGAATGGAGCCATGTATTGTGAGATTTTGAGTGACAACCTCCTTCCATCAGCAAGGGCATTGAAGATGAAACGTGGCTGGGTCTTTCAGCATGACAATGATCCCAAACACACCGACCGGGCAACGAAGGAGTGGCTTCGTAAGAAGCATTTCAAGGTCCTGGAGTGGCCTAGCCAGTCTCCAGATCTCAACCCCATAGAAAATCTTGGAGGGAGTTGAAAGTCCGTGTTGCCCAGCGACAGCCCCAAAACATCACTGCTCTAGAGGAGATCTGCATGGAGGAATGGGCCAAAATACCAGCAACAGTGTGTGAAAACCAGAAAATGTTTGACCTCTGTCATTGCCAACAAAGGGTATATAACAAAGTATTGAGATGAACTTTTGTTATTGACCAAATACTTATTTTCCACCATAATTTGCAAATAAAGTCTCATCAGACAATGTGATTTTCTGGATTTATTTTTCTCATTTTGTCTCTCATAGTTGAGGTATACCTCGGATGAAAATATCAGGCCTCTCTCATCTTTTTAAGTTGGAGAACTTGCACAATTGGTGGCTGACTAAATACTTTTTTGCCCCACTGTATATATGAGATTTTAGTTTTCTTCCTGTAAAATCCTTGTTACTTTGTGTTTTTTCAGCATGTTGGCTGTCAATAAAAGCACCTAAGGATACATTTTTTGTGGATCTAGCCATCTTATTTAGTTCCTAGTTTTTTCATCTAACCTTTTTGTAACATACCAATCGTATGACATTATCTCACCAATGCCCTCGGAAGCTGCTATGGATGTTTTCTTTTTTGTATGTCCTCGGTGTGGCTGGTTTCTCACCTTCTTTCCCTAGCCATGACAACAACAGTTGCTCACCTCGCACTAGCTGTTGCAACACAAAGTACATTTTGCCCAGACCCTGAAATGTCCTTTAACCATACTCCATGAGCACACGCCCCAAGTCTCATCATACATCATCTGGATCTATTGTAGGTGGGGGAGTTCTGTAATCCTTAACTGTTTAGATTGCATATCGCTATCGCATCAACCAAAGGGTTAAGCACTTACAGAGAGACATGACGATACAAAGTTCCCCCTGCTGCACTATAACATGCTCTGTGAAAGTGATAAGAGTGTCTGATCATGCATCCCAGCATTCTATATCAGTCTCTCTATAATGGATCCCCCCAATGACTCCTTGCGGCTGCATTATTTAGATGGAATAAAACGCCGGAAGGAAGGAAGGGAGGAAGGAAGCTGGGATTCAGTGTTCATCAACCATGGAGTGTGATCTTCTAAATGTTGACTGGAGCCTGTAACAATGACTGTAGCTGCATACATACACTACCCAGGGGATTGTTAGGGTGGGAGACATCCAGGCTGTCTATTTTGGAGCGACTGGTATGTGTTGTGTCAGTGTGGGCATAGGGTGGAGAGAGAAGAGCAGGGGCAAACAAGGAAACGTTTTTCTGTTATCTGTTTGGGTATGTTAACGTTTTATGCTAGACTATGTTTTGGCCCTTTCGCTACATTGACCGACTGCTGACAGTTTTACCTTACAGACATGTGGGTGGGATCTTTCTTGTCAAAAAGTTGTGTTATGGATTATTCCTTTCAAACTGTTTTTGGTAAAACCCAGTGGAAATTTGAGCAATTTGTGTATTTTGTCTACTAAATATTATTTTACATTTTCAAACTCAATTCAACTTTTTTGTTTTTGTATCAGATTCAATCAGTTTCAGGTTATTTATTAAAACCCGTAGGTAGATTTAGTTTGTAGATAAAAACACATGGGATCCATTCCTGACACACATTCTAAAAACAACACAGAAAAGTGACAAATCTCTAATAAAAGTACACAATCTGGCTGCAATTTAGAAATTATTTATCTAATATATCATATTCAATCACTTGCATATAGACTCTTATTGCACTATTCCACTTTTTACTATTTTTCTTTTTGTATTTACTTGCACTATTTTTCTGCTTTTTCTGTTTTATTGTGTTGCACTGTTGTAAGAGCCTGGGACCTAAGATTGTCATCGTCATAACTACACGATAGCTATGTACGCATGCCCAATAAAAGCCTTGAACCTTGTACCTTGTATGATGTAAAAGTTTGTATGAAAAATGTAAGAAAGTAGTGAGAAAACGAATCACAATATACCATATCCATACATCCATCCATAGTTGACTCCTTTACATTGCATCTTTTGTCTGACCAACAACCAAAAATGCAAAGTTTTTTAATTATTCATGGCATAAGTTATAATAAAACAGGAAATTCTCTTCTCACAACAAAGAAACTAGAACCAGCCTAGTATTTTAATTTGTTGCTTGATAAAACATTAAAATGTCTTGCACCATTAATCAGTTATCAAAAAAAATCTGTTGATTGACTAATGGATTATTAACCAGTAGTTTCAACACTAGGTGCAATTACACTCACTTGGCTCCATACTTAAACCTCAGACAGATATGCTTATGTTTTGAACACCCAGATAAAACACGCATGACAGAAATGGTTAGCTTTGTTTTTGCCCATAAGCTGCAGAGACAGCAGAGGCCTGTACAGCCTGCAGGTATGACACACCGCAGCTTCACCTGATTTGACACACTTACAGTAGAAGTGACGTCCCTACGTATCCCCGTCCTTCAATTGCTGTGAAATCATGACAATATTGAAAAAACAAATCAAAATGTACTGAATGCTGTATATTATTTGTTTTGGTTTTAAAAAAAAAAAAAGAAGATGCTGAAATCACACGACAGAGTGTCAAGTGAGCTGATGTGATTGTCCCCAAACTGAGACAAACCCAGGCCGAGGAAATTTCAGGCTGAACACAGGGACCTAATTTCTCTGTCAGTGAAGCATGGGCAAGAGGGCACAGACTGAGGGATCTCCAAGCCGTGTGAAAAATGCCACTGATCATCATGCTCAAGCTTTTTTTTCTTTCTGTCATGGCTGTCGCCGGCGAGCAAAGCAGAGCCCAGCAGTCTCCATCATCAGCCTCAGACCCCGGGGACAAGAGAAATCACATTATATCTGCTGTCACACAAAGTCACTGTCAAGGTGTGCTGGAGAGAGCACACAGCGGCTCTGGTGTGATGCTGGAGACCCAGAAATACCTCAGACGGCTCATCTCAGCCCCCGGCTAGAACCAAGCTGCAATTCTAACAAGTGAGACACATTTCACAGTGATTTAAGGCAGAGAAAAACCTCTCTCATCTCGTTTGTACTTACAAAACTCCTGTGTCTTAAACTTCTGTGTGCCGAGGTGATACTGGAGTGTAAAGAGTTCAACAGAAGGGATATGCAATTTAGTTAACCTTGTGTTCACTTCAGGCACTTCATCACAATTTGATAAAGAGGGTTTCATTTTAACACCGGCTCGCCCCCTCCAGGTTTTCTAATAAGAGGAACTGCCTATCAAACCTGGGCTTTGGATGATGAAACTGCAGTGCAATACTGAGCGGAGAGGTGTAGAGTGGAGCTGTGTGCTTGTTCAGCACACACAGGCACGCGCTCTCCCTCGCACACACACATTCTGCTCTGCTGACCATGTTGTGTTGATGGGCTTCCAGAGGGACGGTGTCTCAGGAGGTAGAGCTGCTGCCCAATGCGAGACAAAAAAAAAAAGGATTGTGCTGCCATGCTGGAGATGGAATTAAACACACACACACACACACACACACACACACACACACACACACACACACACACACACACACACACACACACACACACATAGTAACGCACAAAGCTCTGGAGGAATGTGGTGTCACTTCACTCATTCAGCCATATCTGTGAATCAATTTATCACTTTTTTGTATCAGTCACTTCAAGCTGCCGTATGTGTAATCTCTGTTCAGTTGGTGTGGTTTCGAATAATGCTTGCTTTTTTTTCTCAAGCTGGTGCAGCGAGAGAGAAAAACAAAAGGGATAAGAGTGAAAAATAGAAGAGAAAAGGGGAATAGAGAAACAAAGAGAGCTGTTGTTGCCTCACTGTGGTGCGGTTACTTTTCCTCCCAAACTAAAGAATATCCAGTAGTTGAGTAGGATGAGTTTGTCATTGTTTAAGGCCCTTCAGGGATTGCATCTCATAAACCTTTCATAGAGTGTTTCCAGCGTATGTGAGGCATTTTTTAATTCCAAAGTCTTTGATTCTCTGGAGGAAACCAAGGCACTGGAACTTGCCACAGCGTGCTTCTACTGTATCTATGCCCGCCATCTGAAATCCCAGGGAACCTAAAAGCACACGCTTTGTTATTCGTGATCACTGTAAGTTTCCATGGGCTGTTTGCCTTTCTCCTCCAATTTATGTGTTCAAGTCGTTAGTCATTCAGCACGGCGTGCTGGTTACAGATGTTAATGACAGATCGGTTTAGATTGTTATTCAGTACATTAACATCCAACAGTGACTGACGGCTCGACACGCCCTGGACCTCTGGCTCTCTCTCGCTCCCGCACCAGCGCCAGCCCACCCCTCCAGCCCACCTTTCACTCCCTCACCACCAGAGTGGAATCAGCAAAAACAGACCCCCAATCCCTCAGAGAGGCCAACTCTATTTCATGTCAAGAATAGCAAATGAGCTGCGTATGGTTAAAAAGTTCCATGTGCACTTTTCTTCTCCTTTATAAGAGCTAGGCTACAGACGTGTACGAACAAGGTGCATTTTATAGTGTTCCCCACAGCTGGTGATAAATACAATCTGTGTGTTGCTTTTGTTCAGCACATTATAAAGAACAGAGGCCTGTTTTCTATGTCTTATAGGAAATATATACCCATTAACTAGGAGGAAAACAATTTGTGCGTCTTTGCATTTGTTCTGCTTCAGTTCCTGGAAATGCATTTACATGCTGACATATTATTAGAACCAGGACATACATACAGTAATTGTAAGGTGATAGATTATCACCCAGGATAAAGAAGATGTAGCTTATTCACTGTGTTAAAATGAGGCTGCATTGCGTTATCCATCTAAGTTAGGTTAATTTCATCAGGGGCCACCATGCTTTAGCATACTCTTTAGTCACACTCGTAAACATACATGTGGCAGATAGTCGTATATTTATCATGGGATGCTATTTGTGAAAATTGAGAATAGTGAGCACTGCTGTGTATATAATAGTGGATGGCACTGTAGAGACATTTCGCTGTGCATGTGATGCTTTTCTCATCTTTGAGTAAACGAATGAGGTTGATTAGCCGCTGCTCATTATGACCTGGCTGCTAGACTGATTTGAGCCTCGCAGATCTGGCCTCATTTCCCTTCATGTTGCTGCAAATTAAATGGATCCCATGTAGCACTGAAAGCTCAAAGCTTGGCCTTGGTCTTCATCTGATGAAATGCTACATCTGTTATGGGAAATAGGATGTGTGTGATGAGTGTGTGTTAGAGAGAAGATGCAATGGACTGAGAGGGAGACCAGAAAGAAATGGAACGGGGGAAAGAGTAGGCAAATAGATCAATACACCCACTTCACCATGGACCTACTGAAAGAATAAGTGAGGGAGAAGGTGAGAAATGGTGAGATCATAGCACTGTAAATTCTTCTTCTTCCTCGCAAGGTGCACCGAGTTTCTCTGTACTGTATGTTGAAGAGACCCAGTAAGGCTGTAGATCATGGGATCAGTCCAGAAGACAGGACATTCATATAGTGATCCATTTCTGCGTCTTCTAGGGGAAGCAGTACCTCTTTGATTCAACTCCAGGAGCCGAGCACCTCTGGGTTCCACAGTGGCAGATGATGTATGAAGTGGCTGCTCTGTTTATGTGTGAACAGTAACCGAAGAGAGGAAGAAAGGGAGGGAAGTGAAAAGGGCAAAGGGAGAAGTAAGGGGAGAAATTGAAGGAGTGGTCCTGTGGCGCCATGAACAAAGTGAGGTGTTTATTTCAGCTACTACAACAGTGGTCACACCAGCCCATATGGGGCATTTTTCACACTCCATGTATACTGTCTGTGTTCTTACCTCCCAGATGATGAAAATCCCACTTTGGACGAGTAGTTTGGAGACGAGGTTCTCCTGTTCCACCATGTTTGTGCTGAACAGGCTTTTCTGAGGCACTGATTCTTTATCTCATGGTTTGTGAAAAGAGCAGGCGAGCCATCCCACTACTTTCCAATGGAGGTGAGCCCATGTGGCACACTTACATGAGAAGACAATGACAGACATTCATCAAGTGGAGTATTGAGTTTCATAGGGGAAGTGCTGATGTGGGATTACTGATAATGTCCTTTTCATTCATAGTAAAGAAGGCAAACGTTTTCTACCTCAGCACTCTGACTTTTAGTCAAGATGCACTGATAGAAGCCTTCTAAGATTATATTCCCATATGCAATAATCCCATTTAAGTATTTATTTAATTGACATGGATCAAACTATTACTATTAATGAAATGAATTACTGTGAGACACATTTTAGTCTATAAAATGTTAATCTCCTTTTTTATGATGAAATCAGCTTTCACCATCCTTGTTTTGTACAGTTACCATACAGGTGTCGTCTGAGTCTAAGTTAGTGAAAAAGGTATTGTAAACTGAAACGTACACATTCCTCACGATAGCAACACAAATGTTTGCAGAGTGACAAACATCTATCTACTTGTAATGTTACGTTATCTCAACTTTTTTAAATGCTGTGCTGGCATGCATATTTTCATAGCTTTTTACCAGCTGTTGGTTGTCCATCCTCTCAGTGGGTTTTAGATACATTTAATTGTTGTTATTTGCAAAGAGTTCATTTATCTATTTGTACGTTTTTAACATTTATTTCGTTTTTTTTTACTTTGAGAAAATGTAATGCGTTTTGTTCTGGTTTTCAATGTCATTGGTTACTTTTCATTTATTCTGTGTCTATTGGAAAAAATAAGATGTTTTCGGTTCGCGTTTCCTAACCACGTCTTTAGTCTGCACTTACTGACCAGCATTTTAATAAAGGCCCTCAGGGAGACATTTTTAAAACATTATATACAGTATTTCTCTATCCCTGTCAAACACACACAGTGCAGAGCCAGAATTTGCAAGCTCATAATGAACAGGGTACTATGGGTCAAAGAGAGATCTGGATTGAACTCCATTAGCACGTAACTGAGAGAACACCCAGCACGACTCTCACCTGCTTGCTTCAAGGCCTCCGAAATAGGCCCACATCACCAGTTTCCTGATAAACATGCACAGACACACTTATGCAGGCAAACACATACACATACAGTAACCCTCAACTCTGACCCGACTAAGCTAACAGGATGTGTTGTGCATCTATAAACATGAATCTACGGAGAATAAACGGATACACATGGAAATGCATGCACAACACTGCATGTTATGTTCGAATTCTATCCTCTCAATCACTGCATTCAGGCCACGGATGAAGTGTTTTTACCCAAATGGAGAGGAAATGAAAATAGATTTGTTTTGAAACTCGAGAGCCTCGGTTCCTTTGTTAAAACGCGCATTAATGAAAGTCAGGGCAGCATCGCGATGTACAACTTACTGCCATTGTCATTACAGAGTGGGTGAGAAGGAGGAAGAGAGAGACGGAGACTGTGAGAGGGAGTAAAAGAAGATGAGACAGTTATGTGTGGCGTGTTATGCACAACTGTAAGAACCAAATCAAGCAGCAAACCGAATGAGTGATAGCGGTCTTCGGGGAGAGTCAGTCATTTTGCATGGCATTCAGCGAAAAGACAACCTGACAGCTAGCTGCTACGCAACATGCTGTCAGACTACCGAACCTGCATAAAACCTACTTATTAACAGCATTCAAACTTTTGATGTCAAACATATTAGATTTCCTTAAAATTGATACAGACGGTTATTTTCTGAAGTAGTTACAAAGTGTGTCATTAAAAAAGTCTCAACATGAACATATAATACCAAAAAGGTTGGCAAACATGGAGCATTTGTGGCATTTGTAGTCCCTGTTTCAGGCTCAGTTCTACAGTATAAGTCCTCTATTAACACACACGCACACACGCACACACACACACACACACACACACACACACACACACACACACACACACACACACACACACACACACACACACACACACACACACACACACACACTCCTTGTTGGTTCTATTTTGTGCTATTTCCACTAGCTGGTCACTCACTTTGTCTGATATTTGATGCTGGTCAGGTAGCAAATACTGTTTATCAGAGCTTTTTGTGTTGAAAACAGCTGCCTGCTGTGTCTGGAAATGAGTTTGAACCTGAGAGGAATGATGCTGAATCAAAATTGTGAATCTGTCGGCCATAAAAGCTGAAAGATGCAAGAGTCGGGTGATTCTTCTCAGTGGGTTTCACACCTCAGGCAGCACATATGCACAGGACATGGTGTTTTTTTCCATTTGTTTGTTGTATCTCATGTAGAGCAATATAAATCTCAATGAACATTGATAGTTGAACATTGGTGCTACAGAACACAATCTGTATAATGGTAGTATTATATTAAACTAAATAAATGTATAAGGTTACCTTGAGCATTTGCAACTGCCAACATGGGCATCGTAATACTGCTACGTTTAAAACAATAATTGCAATCTAATCTTCGTGAGACCTTTTAAACTACAGCACTATTTAATAATGAATAACCGACTGTATGGCACATGTATTCACACATAACCGTTGCTCCCAAGTTAATGACTATAACTGTCACTCCGGGATCTTCCCTGTCCAATTCCCATTTCTTCCTATATGTCTCATCAGGCTGATAGCAGTGATAAAGACGAGTATCATTCAGCCCCCTCATCTCGAGTTCATCATCTTCTAATGCTTTGAATAAATCCAAAGTCATGAGGAGCATGCGACTCCATTTTGTAAGTTATTCAATTAACTAATGAGAAACGTTGTCTCGTTAATAACTGATCGAGGATCATCATTAAAGCATAATCTAACAGCTACGTTACTCCCTCTCCACCCGTTCGTCTCAAACTGATCATTATACACCAAGTGGCACAGTCATTGTGGTATAGTGGCTTCTGAAGTGTTTCATCAAGAATTTCCATCCGAGGCAAGATCAAATTGGAGGATTTTGATTGATGTCATTGAGCAGAGAACAATCAAGGATTTGTAACAAACCTCAGTAAAGTGTGCTTAATGATGTATACCTCTTTTGTTTTGCATATTTATTTGATATTCATGAAGTGTCCAAGCACACTGACTTGACATGCGTCTCCATGGTGATAAATTATTAAGAGGTCTTTTCAGAGAGGCATTTGAAAAGCAACTACATTAATAATGAAGAAGTCTGTGTACTCTTATAATTGTGTTATTTTCCCTAGAAAATGGTGTCTGCACCAGCTTTCCATCTCGCTTTTGTTGTGTCGATTTGATATGTGGACACTAGCCAGCACTTAGGAGCGTGTTCTTTAAATGGGGCCATTTGGTATAATTTCAGACGTGATGGGGATTTACCAAGTTGCTTTCGTTGGTGTTTCGCACATTGATTGTTTAAACTAACACACTTTGCCTGAACAGATTTGGTTTTGTTTGCCCCCTTTTACTCATCTCTTTGGATGTGCTTATAAACCAGACAAAAGGATGGGAAAATCTTTCTTGTCGCTGTTCAGAAATGCTGGTCTTTTCTTCCCAACGAGATTACCCCCTTCGATCATTTGCCAACCCTTGCCCTATTGTGAGGGTAAGCCCTAATGTTAAACCCTTGGAATAATTCTGGTGCTGAGAGACTTTGGATCACATTAATAGTATTTTGCCAGGCTGTGCCACACCACCATGAAATGCTGGTAGTTTTGTGAGTGAGAAGTGTAGGCAACTTGGTAAATCACCATCATGTTTTCGAGTGGCTCCAGTGCTGGTTCTGTGAGAGGATTGGAGAGGACATGTGTAATGTGTGTGAAAGGATGTCCTGTTGAGTGAGAGCCAGCGTCCTCTGTGCCAGCTCCCTACCTCTCTTCCTCCTCTCACTTTCCCTCTCTCTTATATCTCTCATTTACTTTTTTTTACAAGCCGACGAAGCAACTTAAACACACACTCTATGCCCCATGAAGTGCAAACACACACCCACACAATCTGTCCTTCTCCTTCTTCTTCTTCTCTCTCTTTTCCCCCCTCTTTTCTCTCATCCTCAGTCAATTATACAGATGTCTAATGCATTCTCCCTGCTGTAGGGAGCGGACAGAGCATCTATCATCCTCGGGGGAATGGTGGTGATGGTGGGGGGGTGCGAGCGAGCCCCACGCTTTGCTCTGCTGCAGAACGCTCGTTCCTCTGGGCTGGAAGGACGCCAGTCAACTGGGGATCAAACCTTGGCCCACGGCCCGGCAGCAGGCTTCGACAGCTCCCTCCCTTCACCACCAGATCTGGGCCACTTCCATGTGGGCCAGCAGCAGGCAGCTTTTTTTCTTTTTTGCTGGTATCTAATCTGTTGTTTGTTCTTGCGAGTGTGCTGTCGATGAGCAGAGAAGGATGTTGGGGAGGAAACAGAGGGGAGAAACATGCCGCTATCAGAGATACCAGCAGAGCCTCTGTGGCCTCAAGGTGATGTTTGCCAATCAGATTTCTGGGGATTGAATCAGTAGGATAAGACATACAGGCCACCAAGCACAGTGGGGGTGTGCATGTTTTACAGTTCTGTCAGGCCATGATTCCAAAAATCATTTTAACATGGTTTTCAAAGCCAATTGGGTTTTATATAAAACCGACCAAACAGGTTAGTTTTCTGTCTTCCCCCTGCAAACAAGCTGAGATTGTGGGGTGAGTTTTAGTACGTTCTGTTTCTTTGCTGAAAAACTAAATATGGCAGAAAAGTAAAAAAGACCTCCTCAATATCTCAGCCAAGTCAAAGGAGGTTATAGAGGTAAGGCTGAGTTCATAATCATAACAGACTCAATATTTTATCACTTCGCAGATACATTTCTGCCTCGCTTGGCCAATTTTGCTGACTGGAAAATCAGACATTACTACTTTTCAGGATCACATTTAGAAGCAAGATTATTTTAGTCAAAACACTGGTGGCCTCTTGGGGCCTTTGATGCCTTACCTCGATGTTTTTACATTTTATAGCCTGCCTAGATTCAGAAACACTTGAAAAAACTGTATTAGCAAATAAATAATGCAGCATAAAATGCTTTGTGGGATGTAATAACTGTCAAAGCGTATTATGTTCACATCCTTCAGTGAAATAAATAGATACTGTCCATTGTGTCCATAAAGAACATTTAACTTCCTACTTAGTAAAAAAACTGCATACAAATCTAATGTACAGGACAATGGATGATATCTCAGTATAGTACAACTCTAGCTGTCCATATTCCAAGAGGTCAAGGGTTAACAAGTGAAACTGGATGCTGTGTCTGTGTCTGTGTGGGTGAACATAGGAGGTGTAATCAATACACAGACGCAGTAACCATGGCCTGTTGGAAACATTCCTGCCTTAGGGTGAGTAAGAAAGCAAAACTTCACAGTGTAAAGGTGGGGAAGGGGTTGTGTGGTCGATGGTGATATGTGATAGTGGTGGTGGTGGAGAAAGAGGGGGCTGGAGGTGGATACAACCCTGAAAGGAGAGTGAAATAATGATCCTGGCATCCCCTGCAGTTCAGGTACACCATAACCTCTGCCTACATGTACTCAGCCAGTGTGTGTGTGTGTATTTGTGTGTGTTTGTGCTCACAGGCACTGCAGCAGGCCTGAAAGAGCAGGGGGGGAAACGGCAATTCCCAGCTGTCAGCCTGACCTGCAGGTTAGCCGCTGTACTTCTGCCTGACCGGCTGTAAAATTAGGAGCAAACAAGGTGCTCTTTAAAAACAAGGGCTAGCATCCAGCGCTGTGTCTCTCTGGGGTAAATAATTCATATTAAAAACATCACTCACAAAAACACTGCAAAGACCTGATGATGTGCCAAGCCGAGGCATGCTTGTATAAAATGCACACGTTGTGAGGGGATAACATTGAATCCTCTCACTTGGAGGTGTGTTAGCAGATCATGACGCTAAAACCAATCCTGTAGTAAGCGCACATAGTAAAGGAGTGTGGTTTCCCCTTGTTGTTTTCTTTTTTTAATCATTTGAGATTTAATATACCCTTGATACATTTTTTTCACTGAGTTTGGAGTGATGCTTTTGCTCAATGGGTAAAAAAAAATGCCTTTTTTATTTTACAGCAGCGAGCCTTTTTCAATCTCATTTTAAGCATAGGCTTTGCAGTGCACCCAAGAAAACAAAGCTGTTTTTATTTTCCCTGTGAAGAACAAACTGGTATTAATAGTTGACAGAAGGAATATGTTGATCTCTTAACAATCCCTCCATGTGTATATAATATATATAGTTTTAGTACTACGGAACAATTGCAATACGGTAATGGGGCTTTGGTAAGTCTTCATATGAATCATGCATACAGAGAGACACTTCAACCATGTATTCCGGTTAGAGGACATGAGTTAGTATTGTACTCTACAAATGTTATATGTAGCTATCAGGGCCCCAGTAAAATAGGTCAATAGATTGTGTGTGCATCTAATCTCTGATCAGATGGTGTTCTCATCCGGGGCTATTAATGTGCTGATCCACTAATTGGGCGAGCTTGCTCTCTTAATGCAATGGCCTTCTAAATGTGTCCGTCCCAGTAATTTAATAATGGCCATTTCATGCTACTCTGACTTTTCAAACAGCTTGCTCGGGGCAGCTACAGGGACTGGTTATTGATTGAAATTCTGAGGCCGGGCTGTGGCTGAGAGAGGCTGATCAGACTGCTTCCCAGAGTCCAGATGCAACCACAGCCCCCCCTCTCACACACATGCTACTCATAAACACACACACGACACACACCGAGGAACAAGTGAATACTCACTCATGCGTTTGCAGATTCCTCTGAGATCCTCTGCACCAGGCAGGATCAGTGGAGCACAGATGAGGGCCTTGAATTGAAAAGTCTAGTCACTGAATTCTGAAATAAAGTCGTGGGACCTCTTCAACAGCTCTCTTATTCTCCTACCTCCACGTTCAGCCCTGTGCATGGTCACTAGGGCCCGGTGCCTGTGTCTGAGGAGTAATGAGGAGAGGGCCGAGGAGGAGAGATAAGAGGAAGAGTGATGGGGGTCAGGCTGCAGCGTCGCTGGCAGCCCTCACGGACCTCACACACCACCCTCCTCCCCCACCAACAGGCTGTCCAGGACACCGTTTGTTTGCACAAGGTGATAAATAATTTGGCCTGAGCTGACATGGATTAATGTGGCCCTTAGCCCCCTTTTCCTCCCTCTGCGTTCGGTCACAGAATGGTTTGGCCCCTCAAGCTGGCTCTCCCCTAATGGCCAAAATGCATGAAATTCTTATCAGCTCTCAGAGCCAGGGACCAAGAAGTGACCCTGCTGTTACCGAGAGGCTATCATGGAACTTAAGGACGCATTTCTTATATTTAGAGCAGCGCCCTGGACATGTTCCCGGAAGCATTTACAAGAATTTCAACAGAGTTTTGTTGCTCCCTGTGTGCACTTTGAAATGTTTTCTTCACCAATTAGGAACACTTGGAATATACTTAGTTTGGAGTTTTTTCAACAGCGGTGGAAGTAATTGAAATGAAATAAAGATAAACAAGGGGGAAAACAAAACTCCATTAGAAACCCACAAAGGGAATACTGATTATTGTGATGAACATAATCTGGGGCTTTTATAGAATGCAGATATTTATAGAATTAAACAAAAACATTTGCACATTATGTCCACTAAGTGCACATGTAACCGGATTTGGATGATGTGCTTCTGCCCTCAATTTACCCCATGATCATACCACTCCATGAGAGTTTAATTAAATGCTTAATGCACTGGCATCCGTTATCATACTCCTGTATACCAGTGATGACAGAAACTGAGTGACGGTGTTTGAACTGTGCACTTAAGGCCGTGGTGACATTGTTTTGTCATGCCACACATTTTGATCATTTGGCCTCGTTTTTAGAGTTTTGTTGCTAACTTTGGGGCAAAATATGACAACTGCTTCACACCATAAAAGACCAACACTCATCTTCTGAACAAACCATCTTTTACTACTCAGCAAATTAAAATGTGTTTTCTTGTCTTCTCTCTAGTTTTTGTCTTTTCCGGGGTGGTTCTTTTCAAACTACATTATTAGAGGCTCTTTAAAATATCTAAGATGTTTCTGCTTTCAATAATTAAACAGTGTACAGCTAAGGGCTCTCGTTATAACTCTTAATGTGCATGCCCTATGGCCTTTATCTTTGATCTTTCATGCTACTCGGTGTGCCTTTGCATAATTTCAGCTATAACGAGAAACACTTGAACTGCCATATCCTTCCTTTCTCTCTCTCTCTCTCTCTCTCTCTCTCTCTCTCTCTCTCTCTCTCTCATACAGTAACGGGAAGGTT
>NW_011342396.1:342241-344300 GCF_000735185.1 Notothenia coriiceps | reverse complement strand
AATGTATCAAATTGTTTTGTGTGTGTTTGTGTGTGCCAGGTGTGATTCACATGGGGGGATGGGCAAATAAGGGGGGGGGGAACACATCTAGAGTATGTGTGTGTGTTTGTGTGTGTGTTTTATCTGATCCGGATGGTTACTAATTCCTTGTCTTTATGGCCGGGAACACCATGGATGTTACAAAGTTGACTAAATCATCAAAAATTCAATGAAAGTGGTGGTCAGCAATTTTATATGTTCAAATGTCTACTGTGAAGGATATCATAAAGCCTTAATGCAATCGAATGTAAAACAAAAAAGTTATGATTGGTGAAAGTAGTAAATAGGTCAGATTTGACCCGAAGACAACAGGAGGGTTGAAGATAGTTGCTATGGAAAGCCACCGCTGCACACACTTGCATAATGGATGCTTTGATATTGTTGAAAGAGCTCAATATGACACATTTAGTGAAGCAGCACTTTTTTCTTGGCCGTCTTCTCACTGCCGGCGGTACAGAGGTTTTTATATCCACACGCTTGATTAAGGCCATGTCAATGTTTTGACCTGTTACTCAAAGAAACTGTGTGTACGTGTGTAGAAAATGTGGGTTGGGATTAGCTGTCTGCGGCGGTGGTAGCATGGCTGTGTGTGGAGTGTTTCATGGTGTGGGGAGCTTTGACCCTTGTCTGCAGGGCGCTGGGCTCAGGTTGATGGAGCTCTGTGGGATCGGAGCTGGAACCCAGAGGAAAAAAACAAAAAAACATATACACTACCCTCCAAACATTCAGACACAAGAGCAAACTGTCCTCGACAACAATCACAGACACCTTCCCACTCAAACCACTGAAGTATTCAAATGTGAACAGCTATGAAGAGGCAGTCAGTGTTACAGTGTTGTGCATCATAGATGAGCTCTCTGCCCCAAACATCTGCAGCAACAAAAGAGTGAAACCTTCCCGTTACTGTATGAGAGAGAGAGAGAGAGAGAGAGAGAGAGAGAGAGAGAGAGAGAGAGAGAGAGAGAGAGAGAGAGAGAGAGAGAGAGAGAGTAGAGTAGAGTAGTAGTAGTAGTAGTAGTAGTAGTAGTACGTACGTACGTAGTACGTACGTACGTAAGTAACGTAACGTAAGTAACGTAACGTAACGTAAGTAACGTACGTACGTAACGTAACGTAACGTAACGTTAACGTTAACGTTAACGTAACGTAACGTAACTAACTAACGTTAACGTTAAACGTAAACGTTAAACGTTAAACGTNAAAGCCGGTCTCGCATGCTGGCTCTTACGGAACCGACTAACTCCCCTTTTAGAGGTGAAAATCACTACAAGTCCGGCCATGTTGAGAACTGTACATACACAAAAGGGGAGTTAGTCGGTTCCGTAAGAGCCAGCATGCGAGACCGGCTTTACAAGGTTTCGGTGAGTGTAATGTGTAACGTTAATGTCAGCTAGCTAAATTCACTTGCGCGACTCTGGGATTTGTAGTCTTTCTAGTTGCGTATTTTTCATAGTCTTATATTTCAACAGTTTTAAGACAAACTGTGACTTTTTTGGCATGGAAATTATTTTTTAAGATTGACAAACATCATGTGTGTAATTCATGGCACAATTCAAACGGGATCGAAAGATAATCTTTCTCTCCCCATTGACTTCAAGACATAATTTTTCAGAAATAAGGTCCCATGGGGCGGAAGTAGATGGGCGTGACTTCGCCACTCTATACATGTTCAGTGTCTATTCTTTGTATATTTACTGCAGTTTTTCATGTACACCAGTAGTCTGATACAATATTTACAGTTTGAAAGGCTGTTAAATGAAATTTGGTGATGATTAATGGTTTTTGTGTTCATGTAATAGCAGTTTAAACAGGACCAGTCAAATTTGACCGCGAACACCAAAGTAAGGGGGGGGAACACAAAGACAATAGGAGGGTTAATACATTAATTCATTACACATGCACCGGTGAAACATCACCAACAGTCATTTCAACCTTCACATAGGTAATTAGAAAAGGATTTAGTTTATAGCACCCATATTGAAACGGAGCTAGAAAGTGCTACACGATCCAGGATCAGATA
>NW_011342396.1:339543-342162 GCF_000735185.1 Notothenia coriiceps | reverse complement strand
GCATAGAACATCATCACAGAACATCATCACAGAACATCATACACATAGAACATCATCACACAGAACATCATCACATAGAACATCTTCACATAGGTAATTAGAAAAGGATTTAGTTTATAGCACCCATATTGAAACGGAGCTAGAAAGTGCTACACGATCCAGGATCAGATAAAAAGAGCATTAACACATGGAAATAAGATGACCATGCAATGGCCAACAATAAAGCAGACTTCATTAGAAGAATCATAACATTGAGTGTACAAAGACAATACAAGGCACATTTCTCATTTTGTATACATTTAATGAATTGCCTTAATGACTTTTTTACTAAAGTCTCACCACATTCTTGGCACACTTTATTTTTGTATATGCTTTTTTGTAACATACTATATGGCATGTTGTGTATACTTGGTAGTGTGCTTGCTTTTTCATGTTATTATATATACAGTATATTTTTGCAGTAAATGGTAATTGTACAACCTGTTATCGCTGTTTTTCACACAAAGAAGGGGCTATTTTTCTCTAATATCAGGTGTTGTGTTACAGCTTTAGCCCCAGTGCCCTGTGACATCATTGTTAGCTTCCTGGATTAAGCACACTGTAATTAACATTAAGTAGCCCCCCCACCGTCTTCATCTTTTCCCCCTAACCCCTGCCTGTGTCTGTATCTCCGGTCTTTCTTTCTCCATCTCTTTCAATCTCTCTATATTGACTACGAACTGGCTGTAGCTCCGAACAGCAGGCCCACACAGACCAAAGCACCAGCGATGGTGGATTAGTCTGTTGAATTATTCAAAGCCAAATTCCCCATTGAAATGTGTAAAAGGTCCCTTGCTGGGTTTAAAAACAGAGTACAGTTGGAGCTGACAACAAAAGGTTCAACTTCAAATAAAAGGCCCCCATCACTTTACCTCATTTGCATAGCAAGTTATTCATTTTAACATTAGACTTTGTTCTGACTTTGTGGCGAAATATTTTAATCATGTTTAAAAAGCACTGATTTTCTTGGGGTCTTCTGTTGTTGACTGGTTTGACACACAAAGCGAAACAATTAAGACCACAGGGTGCTTAGAAAAGTCTATTTTGGTTCACGTTCTCTCCAAGTTTCTAACAAGATGCTGATGGTAAAATCTTGTTAAAGTAAATGTGCAAGGCCTTGCCATGTTTCATGGTGTGATGCAATACTGAGCCAATATTTCCTAAATAATTGTGCACTCTAGACAGTATTCATTTAGCACAACAAAGCAGGCGGAAAATAATTTGTCCGTAGGTTGTTGATGTGCTTTAATGGAGACAGAGTATGCAGAGTCTTAAAAGGTAGTGAGAAGGATTTGGCAGCAGATTCAGCATGTTTCACGATTTGTTTGAAAAGTATATAATTCCTATATTATTGTTTGGACTTCAAGTCATGATGTACAATTTATAGACTTGGACCACTTTGAATTGCAATTATTTGTGATGATTATTCATGTGAAGGGTGAAACATTCACCTAAACAATTCCTTTGCAAATGCTGGCCTGTGTTTGAAATAGCTCATTCACTGTATAGTCCACCAGTGTTTTAACAGTTTGATAGTGTTTGAGTATTCAATTGCAAAATTCATTCAACGGCCATTAACTCACACCATGTGGGAGTTAATCTAAGTACCATAAGAAAATACTGTTTACATCCAAGTCATAATAAAGTCCGGCTCTAAGTAATATTGAGGTGCCTGAAAGAGCAAACAAAAGACGTTAAAATACAAACTGTTGCATTGTGGGGACAGAAGAAACAGTTATCTGAAACAGGTTATTTTAATTTTGTATTATTTTACCTTCCAACATACTATATTTTCCTCAACTTGAAAGTATAATGAGTGAAAAGTGATTGATATTGGACACACCCCTGTGTGTACATCAGTGCCCAAGAGTAAAAAGCTGTATTTGAACGCTTTTATATTGCCGAGCTAGACACTACTGAGGGCTTTATCCTCCATTATGAAGGGACAGTGCAGCACCTGCGAACACATGTCCCCATGGGAAAACTAAATCCACTCGACCAACAGCACAATATGAAATACTCGGTACCCCAGAGAGGTGTGTGTGTTTATGTGTGTGTGTTTGTTTGTACTATAGGAGTTCAGCAAAGGTGGTGTACCTTGATGAGGGAAGAGAGATAGAGGTAGTACTTCAAAGCAAACAGAATGAGAAATGCTATTTATGTGTATCAATATATGTTGTGATTCCCCATTGAGCTTTCCTTAAAACACCTTCCCACTGGCCTATACATTTCTCTCCCTTCATCTCGTTTTATATCATATAGCGGGGGTGGGGAAGGTGGGGGGGTGGGTAGTGGGTATAAGAACAATACTTAACGTCTACTCTTTCTTCTTCGAGTACGGTAAGTAAGTAACGGAAACGGTAAAAGTAACGTAAGTTAAAGTTAGGAAGGTAGACGTTACGTTAGGTAGTTCCTTCGTCGATTACCTTACACAGAACCGTCGGGCCCGGTCGGTCGTGGCCAGAGTAATGAAGTAGTACTACGAACTACTATCGTGGTCCGTCTTATAGTCCTTCGACGTAGACGTGAGGACAGTGTCAACTACTAATTCTTAAGGTTCATTGGAAGTAGTAATAGTAA
>NW_011342396.1:287125-339442 GCF_000735185.1 Notothenia coriiceps | reverse complement strand
GCGGGAGCGAGGCGACAGGTGGGGCGTGGGTGACGCTTGATGAGGGAGAGAGAGATAGAGAGGGTAGGGTACTTCAACAGCAAACAGAATGGAGAGGGGATGCGGCGGGTACTTTATGGTGTATTCGAATATATGTGTGTGATTGCCGCGGGCACTGGAGCTTCCTTAACAACGACTCTTCCCACTGGCGCGTAGGTACAGGTTTCTTCGGCTCACCTATCAGTCTCGTGTTATATCATATAGCGGCGGGTGGGGAAGGGGGGGGGGGTGTTGGCATATAAACACATCTTAGCCTTCATTTTCCTGAGCAGGTAAATGAAGGAAAACTGAACTTATAGGAGAGCACTTTAGGTGATTCCTGCATACCTCAGAGACCGTGGGGCCCTGTGAGCAGATATGGGAATGTACACATACTGTGCGTCCTATTATGCCCTGAGAATGGCAGACATTGCAAATCATTTGTTAGCATGGAATATATGTAAAGGGGGTAAATATGGATTTATGTCGAGGAGCGGCCGCACCATCAAAGCATCACACTCCGATGCCAGTGGTGGAGTTCAATAAGCTTGAGAGATGAAAGCTAATGAAAGGCAAACATGAGAAGGGTGTTGGTGTGGCACGGGAGGAGGTATGGAGAGGGGATGGCTGGGTGAGTGCGGGAGGGTGTGAGTGAGCGGGGAAGGAATACAGACGATGCAAGATGTTGTCTGGTGTGGTCCAATCAAGCCACAGGATATAACAGTAGTCAATAGGGGGAGATGAAAGGATCTCAGTATGGAGGCTGTGTGGTCTCAGGGAGGACCCAGTGCATGTGCAAGCCTTTGTGTGATTGTGAACAGGCGCGTGTGTGTCTTAAAGCATCAACAAGTAAGAGATTGCCAATGTGTAATGTGTTCGTGCCAAGCTGGCCCATACATTTCTACATTATAGCTGTAAATATGTAGTCAGGAACACATGCCACATTATAGATGCTTCCTCCAGTGTCCCCTGGGTACCGTACACTATGTTCCAATCAAGCCGCCTTAGATCATACCTATCTACTGTGCTGCAGCGACTGTGTGGCATGGCTGTTTGCAAATCAACCAGACATGAGGGAACACAGTAAAAGAACAGACTCATATGAGCAATTTGATTAGCATATTGCCATTACATGTCTGTCTTTATTGAAGGTAGCATGCTGCGTGATTGCACACCTTCTTTAGAGACTTTCATCCTGTCTATCAAACCTACAGCACCGTGTGAGTCATGGGCTTGTGCTGATAAGGACATGCCTGGGATATACTGTAAAGTAGTTTTCTGTTCAAGTTGTGGTGTTTTTGTAAGTGAATAATGCATGTATTTCTGTCTTGGCTTAGCTAATGGCACACAGGCACTCGTTAGCTATTTCTGGCTAAGTTGCAGGCTTTTGCCCTTAAGCCCTTAAGTGTACATGCCATTGACGAGACAAATCCAGCCTCAATGTCCACCGCTGTAAGAGCCCCACACCCTTCAGATGCACACACACGTAACGAACAAATAAATGGCCACATAAACCATCGCCACTGCCCTTTTTTCGTCCCGTATGTCTCTGCTTAGTGTATCCTAAAGCCCAGTGAATGAAAATGTGGATCATATTTGGCATCTCTTTAAGCCTGCGTTTTTCATAAACAAATGAGCTAACTTTCCATACATCATTTGCACTACGCCTACACTGTAGAAAACTGCTGATTGTGTGAAATGTGTGCTGAGCATAGGGGACTTGAGTTAAGATAACACCTGTGGAGAAACAATGGTAGCTTTGTGTAAAAAAAGAAAGAAATATCATTTCACTCAAATAATTGTTTCATTGATTTTCATTCTCCTATCTCTCTTGCTTTATGCTGCATGGCCTACACTTGGGAGAACTGTATGGCTGTTTTCACACCCCAGTGCTGACCTGTGAGGTGGGCTGGGTAATTGTTTTTCACAGAGATGACCATTTCTTCAGAAAAGATGGCCATGTAAGCATAAATTCGCTTTAAAAAAGAAAAGTCTTATTAGTTAGTTGGTTTGCTTTTTGTTAATCAATTTGTTCCCTTTGTGAGACTTAACTGTGTAATGTCATGCAGTATGTTGCTGTAGTTTTACTGACTGATCCAACATTTATAATAGTCAACCGAAACTGAGATAGGATGTTAAGGTCTAAAAGTTCAGATCAGGTTTAATTGGTTGTTTCAGTTAATGGTTTAAAATGGCCAATTGCGTCCCTGTGAGCCATAGCACTGCCGTTCACTAATTGGGGAGATCAGATCATCTCTGTGTATTAATGTATAACTAATTACCTGACCAGAGGTATTACTGCTACAAGTTTGCAGGTATGCTATGCAGCGAGGGTCACTGCCTCCGCACAAGCCTTTATTTTCTCCACTTATTACTACAGTAATGAAGTTAAGCTTTCTTCTCTTCCATCTCATGTTCTGCTCATCTGGAGTCAGTGTGCTGCTGTGTGCTTCTGTGTGCTGCTGTGTGTGTCTCTGCCTATAATGGCTTTTAGTAAACGCTTTTGCTGTCAAACATGACATAAGTCATTGTAATATAGTGTACATTTGGGATGAAATTATGTTAAAAACAAAAACGATTTTTTTTAACTTTAAACGTAAAATACTTGCTGCTACCCATTCGACATGAAAAAGTTTCCTACTTGTTTTATGACTGTGGAAGGCGGATGACTCGACCACATTGTAAAAAGGTGAATCATTGACAACAAGGCTCGTCAAAGACAGCAACATAATTTACAGACAATGACAGGCCCATGACATCCTTTACACGGCAGTAACAGTTATTAGACTAAATGTTCATGGCAACACAGATTGCCCATTAACAGAAGAATAGTGTGCTTTATTGTTATGTTGCAGCACGTGTGAGCATTTGTGAGTTTGTTGGCTCTGGGCCAGGGAACCTGTTATTTGGGCAGCCCTCTCTTTTTCCCCCTCTCCCTCCCTCTCTCTCTCTCCCTCAGCCGCTAGGCATTTGAGAACTAGAGTACTTTTACACATAGTTAAACCCTGAACAGTCCAAAACTCAGCCTGCAGGCGCACAGGCTCACATCGGATCAGGATAACAGGACTGCCATCTGCTGGTCATGCGGGGGAATGTGTTTTGTACACGAGTAAGGAAGTGGGGAGGATGGGTGATCTCACTTTACAACATTTGAAGTCATCATTGCTGACATCAGAGGAGATTGGTGTCAGCGCCTGAAATCTTTCTGTCAATCAGCCAAACACTTTGTCTATCAGATCAGATGCCTGAATCGTTTGAGTACATGCTCAAATTCGATTTGCAAAACAAACCTGAATCTTCTGCAACAATATAATCTCCTCAACAGGACGACGAGTCTCTGTGTTTGTTTGTGTGTTGGCTTTCTTTTGGCATTTTAAAACCTCTCTTCAAGTGTTTATAAGTTCAAGTTTGTGAGCATGTCTTGGGTGTGCAGTTCTCTCAAAAAATCCGATCTGGAAGACCAAGCACGCCTGTCCATTTTTTTCATCATTACCAAAAAAAAAAGTTTCTCCACCATTTCTAAAACAAGAAAGGAGTGCAACCAGAAGTACAAAAGCCCTGGGGCAGAGGCTAGATGTTCCTCTCAGCTGAATATGCAACACTCCTTTGGCTTTGTTCAAAACCACTGGACCAAGAACGAGTCTTTGGCCTCTTCACTAGCAACAAAACAGGCATCTTTGCCTCTTTGCTTTTCCTTATTGAAGACCAACCAAAGGAAGGGAGGTGACTGGGAGGAGGTAGAGAGAGAGGGGGCAATGGAGAGAGAGAATTGGGATGAGAGGAGGGAGGTGGGTGGGTGGGGCGCAGCTTTCGGACCCTCATTTACCCTGTCAGCCCTCCTAGCAGGGGATAGTGTTCAGGATCTATTGATCACAACTCAGTGGAGCAGTAATCCTACAGACTTGATTGATTCCGACTGTTGCCTAGGCCTCACTGCACTGCCCAATCCTCCCACCATGCTTTCTCTGGTTCCCAATCCCTCGTTCCCTCCCCTCCATCTCTCATAAAGCATTGATATGCATGACGGCCGAGGGGCCCCATGGAGGAGTGATGCAGGGAGGATTGGAGGGACGGGAGTCGGGGCATTAAGTGTGTGTACACTGCAACAGGAAATAGCTGGCGAGGTGACGGGTGCCTTGACACAAGACGGGGCCCTGAGGTGTCTTTGAGCTGCCTGGCCCCTGATCGCTCCCTCGCTTTTGTATCGCCAAAACTGATGAGTCAACCACTCTGCACTTGCCCTCTTCTGGCTGGTCAGCGGAAGATACGTTTTTCTCGTCTCAAACTAGAGTAGACTGATTGTTGAATGACTGAAGTTGCTTTTCCTGGCAACCTTTCTCTTTTGTATACTTGTTTTCAGTAAGAAATACACTTGCTGGAGTTGTTTGGACAACGAAATAATAGCTAAGAACTTCATTAATTCAGTCATAAGCCAAGTGATAATGGAAAGCTTACCATGAAATGTACAAACCAATGACAAGTCATCCACACATTTTGTGCGACATTTACTGTATCATATCGTAATACAACATTAACAACTGCCTAAAACGGTGATTGTGGGACTGATTTATTCATAGTTTATATATTGTATGGCCTTTATTCTAGATGATAGTTTCGTATATTTCAGCAATGTGATATAGTGTAAAGCTTAAAATAAGGGTTTATCGGCATCCATCTAAGAAAAATAACTAGTTCACAGGTTTTGATTTATAGTTGAATTTTGAAATACGCCCTTTAAGTGTACCACCACAACATTAGATAGATGTACAATACATATTTTGTCTTATAATACTGTATCACAGGCGTGAGTACAGACTTGTAGATCAGTTTATTTAAGCACTTTATTATTAGTCTGCCCTGAGCATATTACGGGGAGTGATAACTCTGCCTGCACGAATTTTGTTTAGTCTGCTTTGCACCTCGACAACAATGCGCCTGTATTTATCTGTGTTTGTGTAATGTTGGCCACGGGGCCGCCGTCAGGCAGCCCACAAGTGTTTCGGGGAGTCCTCTGTAGGTTTCCGCAACGACTTTTCAGAGAGGCTGACAGCTGCAGAGGGAGCTGGCTCGGTCCTGCTTCTCTCCCTGGCAGCGGCCCGTGCCAGGGTGGAGGCTGGTGCGGCTGAGCTCTGCCACACACTACAGAGAGGGCAGAAATCATCCTCACACCAGAACATACACAGATAAACATGGGCACTGAAACAATGTACAGAAAGCAGATTTAAATTCCATACAGAGAGAACAGGCTGTAAAGATTTCCCTGTATTCATTGCAGAAGTGGTATACTAAAATCTAGTTAAGAGATATAATATATTTGCATTAGGACCTAAAAGACTGAAGAAGTCCATTCGATAACAGCAGAGCGGAGACATCACATGTTGACCTTGTCGTAAGGTTTTCCAAAAGTATGATTGAACATGCTTTCAGCAAATTTTAAGCATAATTAAAACGTACAATATGAGAAGTGGCGGTGCTTATGAACGCCGCTCTGGAGAGCTGGAACAAAACCTTAAAAAGGCCTAATCATTCCATACACATAATTCATATGGTTCAGTTGATGGTACCATATGCTATAGTGTTCATTTCTGTGTCATGGTTTCTGGATGTAATGATACTCAATTAAAAAGCCATATGCGATGACATTCTTGAATCATTAAGGTCTTTTTGACATTTGAAAACCCTTGTTCCTTACCCTCGAAGTGATGTCTTTTTCAAGGCTTAATCACTTCCAACCTCTCAATGAGTGAGTTTGAACTAAGTAATAAAGAACTGATGGGGAGACTCTGTGATGTTTTCAGGCAATGGTGTTAGATTTTACCACTGTCTCACTATATAGTGATCCATTCCCCAATGTAAAAAAGTAATACTGTCAAGTGTCCTTATATCGGTAACACCCTATAAGTTGTTTTTATCTCTTTGCTCTCCACCTGACAGCTCCGTCCTGACTTATGCTCAGGTTGATTCTGAGACCTGAGAATATTAACATCTAGGCTGAGTTAGTAAATCCTCAAAATCATTTTTTTGGCTTCCTCCTGCACACAAGATATACCTTTCCCTGTATGCTTTCCTCTAGGCAACTCTCTTTCCCCCCTCAATCCCACAGTTGTTACTCTCCTTACAACCATTCAGTTTTGCTCTCTCCCTTCCAGCCCTCTCAGAGGTTCTGGTATTAGGGGAACTCCTGAGGGGGATTTTCCCTGCTTTAGACTGTCAGTATGGCCCTTAAAAACGGTCTACTGCCAAATACACCAGTGCTGGGTATACAGGCTAACACATGTTACACAGTATAAGAACAGTTTACAGGGTTCCTACAGTCATTAAAAACCTTAAAAAGTCATGGAAATTCTAAATGCAAATTCCAGGCCCTGGAAAAGTTATGGAAAACAATATTTTTCCCAAAGTTTTGGAAAAGTCATGGAAATTTAACTAAAGTTGCATCAAATATAATTTATATTTTATCTAATCGCCGAAATAGTAATACTATAATGATAATAAATACTGTATCGTAAAGTAATGAAACGTAAATTAGCATTTAACTGACGAGGTATTTTGCTGGTGAGAGATTTGAGTTGCTTTAGCGTGTTGAAGCTAGTAAGCCTACTATTTGATTTGTTTTAGATAGGCACAACATGTTTCATATGCAGACCTTATTTTCCTGTTCCATGTTAAAATAAACATTTTTCAGTGGTACCGCTGAGAAAGAGTNGGTCACTCATTACTGGATCAGTGAGCTGCCTGCATGAGATTGATACTGACGGGCTGTCAGGGGAGAGAGAGAGAGAGAGAGAGAGAGAGAGAGAGAGACTACACATACCACATAGTCTTAACAACCTCGATCGCATGTTGTTGATTTGGTTCCAGATCATACAAGACTGGAAGTACGTAGCCATGGTGATTGACCGTCTGTTCCTGTGGATCTTTATCCTGGTGTGTTTGACGGGAACGCTCGGGCTCTTCATGCAGCCGCTGTTCCAAGGCCACAAACCCAACGCTGATGACACAGAGTGAGTCACATACACATAACGTTTGCTTTGGCGATAACCAATAGCATGACACTTCACTTTGTATTCTAGCAGTTTTTCAGGTAGCACGCCATATTTGAGTTAATTTGCAAAACCTTACAGGGTCAAGTCATACTCCAAATGAATAATCAACACTAGTTTAATTGATATATCCAAGACCAGTGTTCTCGAAGTGTGGTCCGCGTGAGTATAATTGGTAAAATGTCACATTTGAAATAAATAAATAAATTTAAGTTTTCGCTGGAATATCTCCGCATTTAAATCAAAACAATAGTCAACCCTGTATAAGTTATTTTGGTCATTTTCACTACTTCAATATTGCACTTAATTTGAAACTTTAATCAGAAATACATTATATCTGCATATCTGCTTCTATAAATCCTTTGTTTTTGTCCTTTTATAGATATGGAGATTTCTAGGACGTTTGGAGATGAACTATAACAACTTTAACTGAGAAGCTGCACCAGGTCTAGCTCTGATCTGTTTTTTGCTGGTTGGATCCGACAGATTGCAGGCAGTTGGTTGTTTCTGAAACAGTGGACCTCAAACAAACCGAATGATACAGGGACACTTTTATTTTTTTTACTGCATGGCTTTCATTTCTAACCAACTATGCATCCATCCAAGCGCTGCCATCACCCCAGGCATGGCAATATTTTATTGACTCTCTTCTAAAACCTAAAAAAGTATTCTGCCAAGATTATAATATTGTCATTTAGCCGAGATTGCTCCCCATGCCATTTTTGAAACTACCCACAAGACAAGTACGGTCTTTCCCAGCTCTAATTTTTCCCAATGTAAAGAAAAACTAAAAAGCCAATGTAAAATGCTGTTAATTTGTCTGTGTTTCATTTTGACTAGTGTGCTGCTGAGGGAACAGTAGGAGCTCTTTACAGAAATACAGAGGGTCATTACACATTATAGCTCCTATACGACCATGAGGTCTGTTCTCCCTTGCAGCTCTGTCGATGTGAAAATCAGACAATAAAAGACTTAACACAAATTGTTCATGTTGGCACATTAAAGTGGATCCAAATATCCTTTTTCTAAAATCAAGCTTTATTGCTAAAACTCCACCCAAATATCCACCTTTTCTCGTCATATTATCTCTCGCTCTGTTCTTCCCATGTTCTGCTTTAGAGCCTCATCTGCACCAGCCACCTCCAAGGACGGTCGTAATCATTGTCCTATTTTAAATAATGTGTATTCTCTTCTTGCTTTCTCTTTCCGTCTTTCACTTGCTTGGTTATACACACATTTTGTTTTGTTTATGTGCCATATATAATCACACATGTAGCTGTACAAGGCTACATACATTATCATGAAAAAAATGACACTGACTGTATTGAAATACATGTTAAATAAATGACTCTTTATTTTATGTGTTTGGCAAAGTTGTTTATTGTCACATGTTCCCCAGCTTCTTCCTCACATTTTGGATCGTACCAGTGGTTTTGCACAGCCAAGAACATCAATCAATCAAAGTAATCAATACAACACTTTATTAATCCCAGGGGGACATTCCATGTATTGACAGTTGCATTGCATTAGATTACATGACATAGTTATATTGACATAAGTTCAATTAAAAATGTGCAATAAAAGTCCTTGTAGCCAAAGAAACAAAACGTTTTGGGCACAGCGTCTGAGGAACAGGAATAAGCACAGAGACACTGACTCAGGTTCATGGTGAAGACTCAGGTTCATGGTGAAGACANTTGAACTTATATATTTACTAAACTCAGGGTTCATACACTTTTTCACCAATGACTTTTCCATGACTTTTGGTCATGGAAAATTAGGTAAAGGTCATGGAGAAGTCATGGAAAAGTCATTGGTGAAAAAGTGTATGAACCCTGAGTTTAGTAAATATATAAGTTCAAAATGCCTTGTTTTTGCTTCACAATACAAATAGCCACCCTCATTTGTCAAAGCAATATTTAAAAATCACAGTTCATGTGATACATGTTTATTTGGTTTCTTTAAATGGTCAATTTTAACAACGTAATAATGATTAAATCTTGCTTTTTTTTTTGCTATGCCAAACATCCAATGTTTGATGGACACGAGAATATTCCTTTTAGATTTGTTGGCATAGGCAGCAATAGTTTTCTAAACATAAGCAGTAAAACTGGACAGATTGAATTACACAAATATCCACCATAGAGGAGCAAGCAAGGCAAATAAACATTGTGATGAATAGACCAGCTGTTACTTCTCCATACACATATATGAGCAAATATACAGTATATTGAGAGAATCGTATTTTACATTATATATCTTTATCAGAGAGTCTTCATTTCTTAATCAAAATCTAGAATTAAAACTATACTATATGTTAACCCTAAAAGCAGAGAATCAAGCCAAAGTAATAGATTGTCCCAAACACAGAACATTATGCTTCTCAGTTCACTACACATCACATTTACTTGGGTTGTTATGAATTATGTCAATTACTTTCGGCAAGCTATGCTTCTCAAATGCAATTTGTATGTAAGCATTAATCCAGAGTGCACTGCATTTAGAAGCTTCTCTCCCACCAGTGGCCCTTTGGATGCCTCTGGCTCTTTACAACCTGCCCATCTGGAAGGACATAAAGCTGCATGGCATAACTCTGTACTACTGTAGTTTGGAATATGCCCAGATCTGTTCCCTCGTGACTGGAGAAGCACGACAACAAGTTTTTACTCATTCATTTTGCCAACATGACCACTATAAATGGAGCAACAGTGCTGTGAGATCAGATGACAAGAGGAGTGAAAACTGTAGCTGTTCTTGTTGCATATAGCTTCAAATTCTGAATAACCGAACATTTGTCTTCATTAATAAAATCCACGCTGCCACACCCAGTGACAACGGATTAATCATCCTGCTGCATCACGTCTCACTTTGAAACCCAACCTTTCATTGTTCATTACTTTACCACCACTCTCAAAACAGCCCTTTACCAACATTTACAGAGAAGTCACTGATTCTGTTAAACACTCTATCTCGCATCTCCACTCAGGTAGCCCATTGTAAAGTCTTTCCATACACCTGCTATAAAAACAACAACAGGCATCCACACATTTGGCTGATAATGGGATCCATAGTCACCTTTGTCAGCACCTGATTGTTAGTCTATTACCAAAATATTTGCAAGTGAATACAGGCACTGAGAGCAAAGACAGTAGAATGACAGACCGGCCTCGGGCAGCTTATTTTTATGGCTGACAGCTGATGGTCACTCCCTGGTAAATGTGCTAACGAGGTGATAGAATTCTCGACAAAAGCAAAATAGCACTTCAGCCCTCTTCCAATACAATAGCTGACTCCTCTCTTTCCTTTACAAAACACCTCACAGATGGATAAGCAACAGTTTCGCAATTACTGACGACCGGGTGTGGAGGGTTTGCATTGGCCTTCATGACAATGTCTTCCACAGATGTAGGCTCTCCAAAGTGCTGATTTATAGGAGTTTGGCATCTGCTACATTTGCATGGGGTTAATCTCAAACGGTTAAAGAAGAGAACTCAAGTCCCCCGTGGCCTGAAAAACAAGGTTTGATATGCAAATGACATCCCCTTAGCCCTCACAAATTCAAAACTCTCTTCTCTTCAATAAAGTAATTGTTACTGTTGCTGAAGCATGTAAAAATATATTTATATGAAAAGGAATGCCAGCAAATGAGGCTGGGATGAGTCTTGCTGGAGTAGTCATTTTTTAAAGGCTGCACGAGGAAAAAATAAGTCGAGATTCCTCACTTCAGTAGTCTCACTCTTTTTGAACAACAAGCAGAGCATTGTGCTTTTCTAATGCCGTCTCTGTGGACTTAATACTTGTTATTTTCTCCCTCTCCTTTCTCTCTCACTCTCCTTCCACCTCATATTCCCAATGCGATGTCTGTGCTCTTGCATCTGTAATCACAACGTTACCTCATTGGGGGCTGCCTTTGTAGCCTGTGTGTGTAGGTGCGCGTGAAGGTGCGCACGTGTGTTGGTGTGTGTGCATTTTGAGGTTCTGCTGGGGGCTGCGAGGAGGCTTAGCAGCGCACTGGGTTTCAATGGGAGCCCACACCACTGCTCTGCCAGTTCTTATCTCCTCCCATGCAGGAGAGCGGTGGCATCAAGCCGGTGGCTTATTAGAGAGGCAGGGAACGTATCCCAAATCCACCCCCTTGCACCCACCCCCCACACACTCACAATGAGGCACACGGCGGTGTGTGGACCTATGTTTCTATCTGAGCCCATGGCAGGGCCCATGAGGGGAAAGTATGTCTAGGCACACAGTGAATGTTTATCGCTTTTGCTTTTGTGTTGATGATGCAAAAATAAATTGCGATTTGGAGAACGAGCAGCAGCAGGAGGAGAAGCCCCGCCACTTTATGTCGGCAGTGGAAGCACTCTGTTGTGCTTTAGGGTTGTACTTATAGTGATCAAGCAGAGAGAAAGGGAGCGGCAGCAAGCGAGACAGAGTAATAAGAAATACATTGTTTTTATATTGTTTTCTCTGACAGACGAGATGGCATTAGCGGTGATTTTGCCGTTATTGCTGCTGCTGTGGGCTGAGGTGAAGTATTATGTGGGAGGTAAATGAGTGGAATCTGGACATTACAGTTTTTACTCTATTCTGCTGTTGGTAATGCCTTCATTTAGGAGCTGCACCTCTGCCATTATGCCTCGGCACTGTAGAATTTGAATCACAGAAAGGGAGGCCAGCAGGTTCTTTCAAAGGCAACATTAAGGGCCCTGAACACAAACATCGACCATTTACCTGCAATCAAACACAATCTTACTTGATCTATTATTTTGTCTTCACCCCTGTCCACTTACCAGGATAATTTCTGAGGCCCTTTTATCCCAAACTGCATGGTAGCAACAGGAGATGAATTTATTTTAATTTCATCACTTTCCACTGGGTTGAAGGCACTTTGTGTGTGTGTGTGTGTGTGTGTGTGTGTGTGTGTGTGTGTGTGTGTGTGTGTGTGTGTGTGTGTGTGTGTGTGTGTGTGTGTAAAGGACGATGAGTGCATGTTCGAACACGGAGCCTTGAGACGTGTGTATTAATCTTTAGATTTGACTTCCTGTGAATATGTTGCTTTCCGTGGCTTTGTGTGTGTGTGTGTGTGTGTGTGTGTGTGTGTGTGTGTGTGTGTGTGTCTGCATATTCAAGTGTGGGAAGATAATATTATGCATTTGCATGCAGTGCTTCATTGTGGGAGAATGTCATTGATTTATAACCGTGATGAAAGGTCAGTTCACCTTATTAAACAACACATAGGTATACTGCTGCATAGTATCGGATAACCATTAGAAGCCAATCTGTCCATTCCCACTGTGACTGGTGGAGGCATTAAGGTCTCGGGTAAAAAACTGCATATAAATCATCTTTAAATGAGTTTGTTTGGAGAGCATACACCTACATTATCTTGTAAACTTGCCTTGCATTCTAGTTTATTACAATATTCTGATCTTTCAGCTTACTCTTTTGAACTGTTTTATGCAATCTCATTTCCTAGAATTGATTTAATTCCTATGTTAATTTCCCAGCGCTGTGTTGTTAAAAGTGTGATTGTACTCATGGAGACATTTACACAGCTTATTCACAGAGTTGCTTTCAGAGATGTCCCCCATGTCCACTTATTACCCTTATTATGTCAAGACAAAAGTGAACCTAAGGGGCATCTGAGACCGGCTGTCAGTGAGCGTGCATTCAGCATCCATCCAATCATCTGTCTGATGTGGGCTCACACACAACTCTCTTCACTCTCCATCTACCAATCCATCCATTTCTCACCCTTGCCGTGTCCCTCCCAGTTATTTTGTGTGATTAGGCATTGTTTAAACTCAGCCCTGCCGGCTGATTGCACATGCACTCTGGTTTCAAGAGCACCATCTCCTCTCCATTGGCTTTGTTGTCGATAGACATTAGCATGTGTGTGGAACGTTCCGGGGCCCTCTTCTAATCGAGTGAATGGCGACAGACCTCACACAGCTCTCATGATAGTATTGAGGTATAGCTTATGTGGGTTGGACAGATACACTAGCACGTGTAACATGTGTGTACAGAATGTGTAGGAGTGCCTCTCTATATCTTAGCAGCAGGTGTTTTTTGATGGTTAAACAAACATATATGTTTATATTTGCATACATGCCCATGTGATGTGCACTGCGGCTGTACATCTGTGTCTTAATATAACTGCATGTGGCATGCATGAATACATACTTGCCCCCCCTTGTCTCTCACTAAATGTTAAATAACTAGTTGTACTTCCACCTAAGGTCTCCTGACAGGTGCAAGCTAATGTTCAGAGCAGAAAACAGATGCAAAGAAGCTTGACTTGGCAGGTGACAGACAAACAGACGGGCAGACCAAATATAAAGGAAAACCATCTGGGCCTGCAGTTTCTCCCCTTCAGCCTTTAGAAGCCTTCAGAAGACTGCCTGTGCCAGTCGCTGCTGGGGTGTGGCCTGGACCGAGAGATGGCACAGAGTGGATGATGAGATGAGGGATTCGGGCCCTAGCCCGGAGCTGCTCTGGAAGGGGAGCAGAAGAAAAGGCACCAGCAGGCCCTGGAGGTGATCCAACAGGCGCTCTCATCCTCTCAACTGTTGCAAAAGGATTGGTGGTTAGTGGGATAATCCACCGTCGTGGACGCTTCAGATAGCTGCCTCCACATGTGAAAAAGGAAGAGAAAAGAATAGTATAGCCAACCGGCACAATGAAAGTCTTACAGTGAATGAACATGTGCTTACAGAAAAGGCAAACTCTGCCAAAATGATATAAACAATTACAGCACAAGGTCTGGTTTTGATTATTTTGTGTGGATGATGTTAATTTTGATTGACTCATTCATATAGCTTACTAAGCTGTCATTACATGCAGTTCATGTCTAACCTATATTTCATTTAAATGGTTTGTACCATAGCACAAAAACATACATACTTTTTATACATGGTACATCCTTAGAAGTCATGCTTATAGGGTAACAGTGCTTGTGATGGTGTGTGGGTAGCGCTGCTGGATTACCAACAATGGTGTTTAAACCACGGCCATTTATTCATCTTGATCTCTTTACCTGGCCCTAACCCCTGCTTGTGAAAATATTTTCTAAATGCTGCTTCTATAGCTTGGCTAAAGCTACGGTTGGTATTGGTAATGTATTTTAGAATGTTTTTCCCCATCAACAAAGAAAAAAATAATGCTCTGACATGAATAGAACAAAATTATCCCAAATGAAACCCATCAAAATGTGTTTTGTGAATCCCTTGAGTCTTACAAACCTGTTGAATTCATTTCTTGCCTCATAAAACGTGCAAATTACTGAAAGATGAGCAAATTGCAGGGACAAAACAAAGTTGAAGTTTGAAGTTCCGTCCATAAATCATTGCTTTATAGTGATACCAGTGTTTTAAAAAAAGTCAACAGGCTGCCTTTAGTAGGCAGATAATGTTATATGTTGTGATCTGACCTATATTGGTCAAATAGCGTACTGCAGCTTTAATGAACGATGCTCATTTAAAACCTTATATCCACCTTTTCAAACACGTAGTCCTTGGCTCATGGGGTCTGTTTTACCTTTCCTTGGTCACTGAGTTTATTTGATCCCATTTCTGTTCAAGGGCACAACTAGATAATGCTCCTTATACCCGGTACGCAGCAGATGGGAAAGATCCAGGCTGGCACCACCCCCGTTACCGCAGGGTCATCCCAACCATTAGACCACCAACATCAGGTCACTGCTGATAGGAGATGTCCACCAAGTGTTCAAGGAATGCAGAAATGAGCCAAGACACTTGAGAGGGTGCCAGCTCGGCCGGGAGGTTGGTAGCGGCAAAAACGTGTTTGGAATAACTTGAGATACGGTTACATTTGCCAGAAGAGAAACACTTTTAGATCTATAGGAAAGGAAAAAACATGGAGATAAAAGGCCAGATTCAAAGATGGCACTAGTGGTCCTGCAAATAAAAACAATTAAGACCTCCATAATTCTAGTACAAGACCACTCCTTACATCCACATTAAAAACTCCAAGCTAGACTCGCCAGCTGACTCAGGTTTTACATTGGAACAAGGCCACATGTGTTTCCAGGGGTTATAGCATTTGAATGTTGGCAGTAGAAGACCCTTTTCTCGACTGCAGACATTTGGACCCATCATTGAGCAGAAGCCCAGCGTGGTAACTAATAACAAATAATGAATGATGTGTTCCATTCCATTTATCTGAGCATCACACAATGGACAGGTCCTGGCTCACCCTCGTAAATTACACCTGTCGAGTGAATAAATGACAGTAATGATACACTGTGTAATGTGTTACATTAAGGTACCTTTTTCCCTTAAAGGACCCTATTAATTACTTAAAGTGGACCGTATCATGGGCGGTATATTTTGGAGGGATGGGAGATAGTATGGGTGGGAGGCCAGGGTACCTATATAAGGGAACGATGTCTGATGGTTTTTTTTTGTGGTGTGCAAGGGCAAGTACCAAAGCGAGATCGGATGGCGGGATTTTAGGCCATGCCTCAGCTTTTGCTCTATTTGCCTCTATTCCAGCCCTGTCTTCACACACAAGGCTGATTCTGTGGCAAGAAGTGAGCTGCCAGCTGGAACACGGCCCCCCTGCAAAGGAGGGGGGGCGAGGCACGAAGCGTCATGTTACCATGCTGTTATCATGCCACGCAACCTCTCATTCCCCTGATAGGTGGAGAGTTGCCCGTATAGGCGGAGCTCCTTGTTTCTGACGTCAGAACAATTTCAAATCTGTATCAGTCTGTATCAGATCCGTAGCAGCCCCGTTTTTAGAGATTTTGGTATGGAGGAAAAGAGAGAGGGTTGTGTTTTCTGACACTTGGTGAGTTCCCTGACACACCGGGGACACATATTCATGTATAAAAGACGTACAAAAGTGCATTTTGCATGATAGGTCCCCTTTAAGATATTAACCCACCTTAAATTATCCCCATTATTCTTAGCAGCCTGTACTGATATTATTCAATTAGAGAGAAAATATAGCCCTCTAGCCTGCATATTGTTGATAAATAAGATTATCCATTACTCCATCATGACATTTGCTTTGCCCCATCAGGTTATTAACGTTTATTTCACTATGCTTTTATTTTAATTATCCTTTTTCACATGACCTAGCACCTAACTCCATTTAAATACAGCTCATTACCTATAAAACCCCTGGTAATCCACCATGTGTATCTTTGTATCAGCACATGTTTAGTTTAGTTAAATCCTGAAATTCACAGAAAAATTACCCACGACAGCTCATCGTGTGTAGTGGTAGTGAAGTCCCTGGTCAGGTTGCAGATAATCGGTTAAATAGGTTGGGCATCATGGGGAAAAATGGCTTTCTAAACTGATGGCTTTGTTGCTGTTCCCTGTGGCAAGTTATATAGCTTTCATATGTCATTTATGGCTCAGTTGCACATTTTTTCCACAAAATATGTATGTCCTAAATAGATATGCCAATTACCCTAATGGAAACCAGGAAGCGTGACTGCTTCAATTAACAGGCCTGTTCCCGTTTCATTTTTCCTGCAACACCTCACAGAGTTTGGTGATGAAACACAATGTATTGTGGCGCTTATATGATGTCCGTTCTTCAGCTGGAAATTAAATGTTCCTTTTGCCTCAAACTGATCTGACACTACGACAGAATGATGTTACCAACAACACATCTACTCCAGGGGCATCAAATTACAACAGGCTTTTGCAAAGGCACGGCGTTTCTGTGTATCTCAAACATGTTGGTGCTAGTGTAATTGGATTCAACACCATGTGAATGAAACACCGTATCAACCAGGGCTCTGCCTCAGTAAAAGTGGTCACAGTATGGTGACTATATTATATAGTGCGTCAAAGTTTCCGTTGTGTGTAATTGGGCCCTTTTATGATACAGTAGACAAACAAGTACACAGACACTATCACACATACTAATAATCACAGCTATGGCTCTCTTTGTACATTTGTTATTACTATTAGCAGTCAAAGTTAACACCGTTAGAGAGAATATGGCTGCCGTTAAAAATAGTAGAATTTACATTTATCTTGGATTTACAGCAGGAGTTACACATGCACCTTTATGGTCCACTAGTATTTTTCTTCCCTCTAACAAGCACCAGTTATCCTCTCTTCCTCCTCCTCTCCCTTCCTCTGTCTCCTTGTCCTTGTGGCTAATTTACGATTTTGTTAGTAGGCTAGGCAGGCTACTTGACTTACGGTAACCAAAACATATTTCCTTTTTTTATTTAACTCTATATGCATATTTAGCAATTATGGACAGGAAGAGTTCCCAGTTTTTTCAACATTTTAAGCTGTGCTGAACTGTAATCAGCTGGTCCGGCGCTCTTGGCTTTATTTTGGAGGCTGTGTTTTCATGAGGAAACTAGATTTGGCTCCCTGCCCGTTTCCATTCTCCTGTTTCTGCGAGTCGACCGGCTGTTATGACTGTCAGTCATTTCCCAACATAAAGGGGCTCATTTGAAAGCGCTCAATGCAAATCTCGTATCTTACATGAAACAGTCTTGATTTATTTTCCCTAAGCTTTTCTTCCCAAGTCTTCAAACAACCTCCGAATGTAGTCCTCGCACCCCCTCAACACGCACCCCGCCGTGGCTGGAATCACGCCTTTCAACATCCAGTCAAAGGAATGGAGAAGTGCTCTGAGGACAGTTGCCACAATCCTCCAGCAACTAAACCCACACCCACCCACCCACCCTTTTTCCTCCGGTCGATATCTGCCCACAGCAGGTGCCGTGCCGTGCCGAGCCCAGAGATAGCAGTGATATTAAAAAATAAGTATCTGGAACTTCATTTATACTCCGCTCACATAACTGTCATTCGTCTTATTCTGGGCAAAGCTGGATGACACTGCTTATTATCTGCAGCTGTTGTGTCTGTGTTGCTGGATGCCTATTTCTCTTTTCTGTTGATGTCTGAGAGATCGAAATCTTTCACTCTACAAACACTGACACTGAATAAACAGATCCAGTATACAGTGTGTCTGCCTAGCTGATGTTGAGGATACATCTCTATGCTGCAAGTTCACTTCTTCACCTTTGCATGTAATCCTTTCCCCCCTACTGGAACAGAATAGCCCCCTCAGTGGTATGACTGTCTGTGCTGGGTGGAGGACATTTGCCAACACGTTGTCTGAAACTGCCATCACAAGAAGTTGGGATGCCTAGCCTCTTGCAGGATGGCATTGTAGGACACTCACCGCATCTGTGCCAGACGAGGCAGTGGGAGCCACCATGAGGCAGCTGTGACCTTGCAAACAGAAGCTCAGAGTCTGAGCCAAAACCTCACCCTCCTTCCCCATGGTGACGTCCAGTGTGCCAGCAACGCCAGGTGCCCCTCCAGAAGTGTTTGTGGGGTTTAGTATGGAGCTGTGGTCTGGCATTAAGAGCACGGGAAAGACAATATTGACTGATTTTCTGGTTGATAGTTCAATGATTTTCAGATTTTCTGTAGACATCTGTTGACTCGACAATACTTCTGGGTAAATAGACTTGGCTTTAATGATGTGTGTGCATTTTATTCTTCCTGCTTATATTCAAAATGAACACATTTTCCTTTCCAATAGTTGGCATTGGGGTTTTTAACTTAAATAAAACTTTTTATTTATTTATTTTCAAGCCACTTGGGCATTGTCTTCAAGCCAATTCTACAGTGGCTGGATATTGCCTAGTTGGAGCGTATATCCCACAGCTTCAGCCTTGAGATCTCCATAATCACCAAACCTCCCACTGTGAAAAGATTATCAAAGAACGCATGTAGCAAGTCATCTCTCACCACAGAGTCCTCCAGGCTAAGAGGGAAAACATGCATACATCAAGTAAAACATTGCCGAACATAATTAGCTACCTTATTCCAGTGGTCACTAGAACCTTAAAATCAATGCTAACATTAGTTAAACAACAGAACACACACAGCTCAGTGCATGCCTATGGTGAAAACAGGTTTCTGAGTCAAAGGGAGAGTAATTGCTTATCTGATTTTAGCATCTTGTCTTGCATTATATATCAAGCCATTGTTGCTGTAAATAGAAGCTGCATTAGTTCTTAACATGGTTCCACAGCTGCCCTTTTTAAGCAGACTTTTTTCCAGGGAAGAAGGCAAGCGTGTTCCCCAAGCTGCAATTGTGGTTTTCGAAGTAATGCGGCACAGGCTCCCAGCCAATAAAATTTGGTTTCAGAAAACGTTTGGAACATAGAGTTCATAATCACTCACATGTTTATCGCATGAGTTACGCAGCATGGTAGGCTTCTCTGTTTTAACTTTTCTAGCTTGTCAGTGTTGGTTCGTTTGCATAATGTTACAATTAGCTTTAGTGAAATTCTGTGAGAGAGAATGTGAAAGAGTAACCATAGACACATGTAAAGGTTGATAAATACACTTAGTGATCTTGAGGTCTTTTTGCTCGGTTTCCTTTTCCACATTCTCCCACATGAAATGGAATAACCTTCACTGCTTATATAACCTTCTGCATTTGATTACCATATTAACGTCCTTAACAGCATGAAGCTAATTTGTGAGCTATGGATGTCTTTGGAGAAGGTCACAGTAATGAAGTGTACACCAAGAACATGATTTCAGCTTCACTTATTAAACATTTGCTAATTGTTTATATTTGCGTGATCAGAAATTGTAATAAGGAAAGAATGCTTTGGCCGTAATGAGCTGTACCTGTAGCTGTCGCCGCACGTTGGCTATCCCACCCCTCTCCTTTCACCGCCAGTGTTTCTAATTATCTCCTTTGACACAAGATACTCTGGCAATTTCACCTTGTTATATTTAAGAGACGGTTGGATGGTAGAACCACGTTTTCTGTGGTGGGACTCTGCTAATGGTCTGGCTTACTGCCTGAACAGCAGACCTCTATACTGAGGGAATTTCAGAAATGTGTTTTTTTAGTTGTATTTTGTTCTTACATTTACAGTGTATTCATCTGTCAGTATAGATTGGTTCATTTGAAAACATTTCACTTTTCAGCAAATGTTACTTACTGGACCATCTATATTCAAACATAGTATACTAGATATCCTTGTTTCTCGCCATGTTTCCTCAGTAAGTAGAAGGCAGTCTATTCTAACAGCCCAACAATAGATCCTGCCTTCGTGATATCTCTTGTTTAAGCTGGAACTTGATTAGGTGGTGTTGAATCAACTTAATGGTCATTTTGATGACTGTGGTGTGTGGTGCTGTTACATTTGTAATGTGTTAAGAGTTGCTTTTAAGGTTAAGTCTAGCCAAATTGATATAAATGATGTTGACAAAATCCTTCAGAATAATGTAATACTATTTAACACAAGAGTGCATTTGTGTTATCTGGGTGTTGCTTTTAAACTACATCTAATAAAGAATTACAATACCATTATAAAATGTTTTAAAATCCCTTCAATAATGGAAATATGTCTCCGCCTTATAACCGAAATGCTAACATATTCTCTTTAATATACAGAAGGCTGGATACATTGTTGTGCATAATCATTAATCAGCTGTTATATTAACAAAGTGCGATCCCACACGTTGATTTAACAAGCTTAAGAATGTCAGTGCACATAGACAGAGATGATGCAATCAAACATCAATGGGTTTTAACAAGAGGCAGGAAATGCAGACTAATTACTAATGCACACTAATTACTAAGTCTCCACTTAATATTGGGGTAACAGTGGTAAAATAAAAAAAAAGACCAAAAGAGATTCATGTGTGCTCATTTTTCAAAGAGATAAATGATGTAGAGACAGACCATGTCACCAAGTGAGACGAGAGCAGACTGAGCTGGGGAGTCAGAGGGGACGTGAAAGAGGATGTCCTTTAAAGAGAGTGTTTTCTTTTTAAACTAAATACATCTTCAAAAAGGAACCCCACAATGTCTTGGTGAAGCCACCTGCACACAGAGGGCAGGCTGCCACTGTTTCAATGGGCGCTGCATGCACACCCCAGCGGGCTTCCAGATAGCGGCTAAAGAGCTTATTTCTCAAATCTCTTTATCCTTTCTAGAACTGTGAGACGTTGACAGAAAGTCAGTTAACTCTAGCCAGTGGCAGCTGCATGGGTTTTGCATAATTAATTATTTATACGGAGCCAGACATAGTAATTACCATCCAGATGAATATGATATTCTAATCAGGCAGGCTTTAATTTTAATTGCCCTCCAGCATCTAACTGTCAGTGCTGGCCTGGCTTGATAAAGTGGAGAGTCTCTAAACACCATTAGACATCTGCTCTGAGAGCATTGCCTCCACTACCCACCAGCCCCACCATCCGCCATAAAAATCAATACAGGACCAGGGTGTGTGCGTGCGTGTGATCACGCTCATTTTTCTATGGAAAGCCATTTTTCGTCAATGACAAAACCGGAGCAGGGCTCCAAGCTACGGAGCCCCCTCCCTGATGATTGATGAGACCTCTAGGATTTTGTTTCTTTTCCTTTCCTTTTTTCATAGATTTTGAGACTCATCTCAATATATTGAATGGAGAAGCTTATCACGCTTTTTTTCCCATCCTCTTCTAAATAAACAGTTTTCTGACAGGTGCACGGGAAAGATGGAAGGACTGACTTACAATATTTGTTTCCTCTCAAATCCTTCTTCAGCAGTATAGACAATAAGATTCAGATTTAGTGGCATAATTAGTGTGACTGTAAAACGAATATTTAATTTTCCCTCAATCACACAAAATCTACAGTTATTTACTTTATAGTAGACGGGTGTTTTTTGAGATTTGCTGAATGTTTAACAGTTATGTGATGATTTACATTTGTGGCTCACCAATATTTCAGATTTGGGAATTTCACATCTAGTGGTGCCCAGCTCTCTGAGACCCCTTGACAGATCTCAGTACAGCAGGCACATAATCCCGACAGCTGTTGCCATGGCAAGGTTTTTTTTGTACAGTTTCCAACCACAATTCCAATAGAAAAACATTATCACACATTTCACACAGATCTTACAGTGAGAGCCTGGGCCAGCTGTATGGATTGAATTGCACACTCCAATTATAAATGTTTAGGGTATGCGATGATATGTGAATATAATATGATTATATTTGACTATTAAAGCGGATCTTTAAATGTATATCAGTGACTAACAGCACACTCTTAACCTTGCGTTAAAAATATATTCACCATCATTAAAAAAAGGATTGTCTTAACACAACCTGATGTGCCTTCTCCCTGCCAGGTGGCTTTTTATGCATCTCCAGTAATCCAGTTATAGGCAGACATAAATATACAGTATATGTGTGTTTGAACAGTTGATTGGGGAAATAGCACTAGTTTGAGATATGCTTTTCTTATACACTGCACACTAAGCTTCTCTGCTCGTGCCTTGTGCCGAGTTAAGCCTGCACCTGCAGTGTTGCACAGAGATGAACTGTGTGGAAATGAAAACACTTAAACTTCTTTGACACAATCTGGAAACGGTGAGGAAACATATGGAATCCACAGTTATTATGGCTGTGCACCTCAAGTGAGAAGATGGATGGCTTCACAGATGTGCCTGACAGTCTGATAAACCCAGTGGCCTCGGCCCGTTTGGTACATTTCCCAGACCCTAAATGAAAATGAGAGATGTTAACTTATATCACGTGCACTGCCTTTTTTTTTTATCGCCTTTATATCTCATTTGAGTGAAACTTTTTGAGCCTAACTGTTCATTGTTTTGAGCATACTGGCTGCCACCAGCAAGAGAAAAAGGAACAGTAATTGACAGCACTTCCAACAATATTTGAGTCCTTCAAAAACCCTTGGTTCTCACCTAAGCCTGCCATTGTTTCTCATCATCATTGTGCATTCACGAAGCGGAGTAACATTCCTCTATGCAGCTTGGCTCAAGGTTTTTTGATCTCCACACATTGCGACTGAGGTGAGGGGAAGTAAGGTCCTCAGATGTCTATGTCTCCTCATGCCCAAAGTTTGAATTTCATTAAAGACCCTCTCTGCTCCCTCGGCTACCAGGAACAAAGCCTGAGCCGGACTCAATGGTAATCCTGCCTGCGAGGCGCCGGTGTCAAAGGTCACTCGTCGCCAGCAGATGAATCCTGTGGTTGGGGTGGCGGAGGCTATGATGGAGAGGAGAAGAAGACAGAGGAGCTCTTTTTCTCAGGTTATCCAGGGAGAATCTAATGAGGAGGATTGGAGGAGAAAGAAGCCATACTGCTGCTTGGGTGGAGGCAAGAGGCGGGCTGCGGGAAAACTTCAATACAGCTGAGAGGAAGATGAGTTAAGAGAGGGAGAAAAATCTAATGCATAACATGAAATAAAAAAAAGTGAGAGTGAGACATAAGGCACAATCAGAGGTTGCAATCTGTGGTGTTGCATGAGAGCCATTTAGTGCCTGAGGACATGCCCACGGCTAATAAAGCTGGAAGTTTGTAGACGCTCTGACCTTGCTTTGGAAAGAAAAGCCCTAATAAGGACAGCGTCTAAAGAGAGGACAAACTTTGCTGTTTCTCTCCAGAGCAAACACTTTCTCCACCCCTATTTCACACACTCTCCTTTCATTATAGCACAGAGACGAAGAGGAACCTATAGGTACCCTAATGAAGGGGACCGTTGGATCGGATACATTAAAAGGACGGATTAGACAGTGTCAGACATGGAAACTGACTTTGAACATGTTCGCAGTGCATGATTAGTGATAGACTGTGAAATGTCTAACTCAATTATAAGAGGCTTTCATAGTAATAGGATTTTAGAATGTGAGAGCATCAGTAATTTTAGTTTTTTTTTCTGTCTGACACCGCTTTGGAGCGTGTTACACTTAGTTATATGGTAAAAGAAAAAAATTGAACGTCTAATGTTTAAGTGGTTTCACGACTTTTCCTCCGACTTTAACAGTGATATCTCATTTTGAACAGTAAAATTACTACAAAAAGACTTTCAGATCCACAAAGGTTTTAGAGTTGTGGTTTGGAACGACTGGTTTCCAAGTATGTTTGGATTAGTGGGTGTCCTTTGCCCTCTCTTTTACTTTGGTTTGGCATAGAAGTGTTTGGTAAATATACTCTCAGTGACTACAAGGGAATGTATGCCATTTCTGAAATTAAAGTCAATGGACTTTATCTCAAATAATATTCCCCGTCGAAATAAATAATAATGTCTACATACACTAATTGACTACAGTAAATATGTCTTATTCATTGGAAAAGTAAGACAATCCCACAGGAGAAGACATTGCTGCCACATGCTGGAGTCTTGATAATGCCAAGGGAGCACATTTACATTTAGTCCACCAAATGAGGGGAATATCCATTTATTTTTTATACAATGCTGAGCCGAAATTGTTTGATTTGATATGTTTCGCTGCGACTTCTCCCCATTTCGCTTTATCCTTCTCGGTCATCTGTGACAGGAAAAGGCTTTTCTCCATGCTGCATTGGTTCCACCCAGCAGAAGGTGGATGATAAGGTAGAGGTGTTTGCATCAGAGCGGCCGTCCCAGAGCTAGCTGCACTAAGAAACTTTGACAAGTAGTCAATGTGAATCCTCCCGGGGTGTGTGTTTGTCTACTCAGGCTCAGTGAGTCAGAGCACTTTGTGGACCCCTGGAGTTTAAGAGATCTTCCACCATGCCCTAATACTGTAGATAATTTGTGCCATGATGTTTTTATAACGAGGCAAGGGATTAGGGTTTCCTTCAAGCTTTCCTTCATGAATTCAAGATTAACAACAGCACATCCAATTTAAAAAAAGGAGAGATTCTGAACCTGCTTGATGCATCTGATAACTTGCAGTCCAATATTGAAGTGTTATCAGAGGGACAGAGAGGAAGTGAGGAAGCATCCGTCAAGCCAGTGTCCACTACGCTGTTCATGCAAGGGAATCCAGTTGTATAACCATTACATGCGTGTCAGAGTTTGTTTCTCCAAGACCTTTAACACAGCCTACTGAACATGCCAGAGCAAATCCCTGAGAGTTGGCCCAGCGCTCCAACATTAATCTGAAGCAGGGGTGACCATCCAGAGTCTAAATTGAGCCCTCAGAGACCATTCACCCAGAGAGGAAGAAGCGTTGTTAGGGAGCTGGAGGGACCAGGAAGCTACCGTGTGCCCCCCAGTCCAACCGCTTGTGCAGCTGCTGATGAGATAAGGGCTATCAGCCGCCCGGCTCCACTGAGAGGAAGTGCCGCATTTTGATGCTAAGGGTAGCCGCAGCCGAGCTAAATTTGAGCTGAGGCAGGCATCAAAGGCCAGTGTGGAGCCAATATAAGTGGGATGCCAATAGAAAGATGCATGGCACTGATGCAGTCATCTGTGCCAAATAATACCCATTGTCTCTAAGTCCCTGTTGTAGAGATAGTTTATCACTGTACTGCTGGATTCACAGTAGGGGAGTTTTTCGTTCTGCATTGTGTAAAGCTTTGCTCGCTTTTGTTCCGATTCACCTAACAAGTTATAAACCAGCAGGAATACTAACATTAGCATTTGATTAACTGTACCTTCTAGTTAAAAAAAACATTACTAATTTCTTTCCAGTAGTTAACATTATTGTTCAACCTCAGTAACTTTCTTTATTTGCCGCTGTTGCTTCCAGGGGAACCAGTGATTGCTAATCATTTTCATTTGCATATGAAGATAAGTCTAATAGTGTTGCCAGCTAATCCCCTCCCTCTAAGTGCTGGATAACAGACCATTTTTAGCTTTTAATCCATTAATGAAATTTGTTTGCTCATTGACTTGAATCATCACCGTAATTATAGGGATGAATTTATCATTTCAAGCCATTTCAAATGATGGGTATTGTACGTGGCATTTGCATATATGAATTAATGACAGTGATGTGTCATTAATTGATAGGATTTTTCGTAGTCATTACAGTACAAACCACATACTCACGGGTGCCTTAATGAGATGCAAAGGGTTAAGGTGAAAGCTGTCTAAAAGTCAACTAATATTTGCGTGCAAGTTTTCAGAACTTTTGCATCCACGCAATGTAGAATATTTTAGATTGTGAGCATTTTATACCCATTAACTGCACCTTCAGTGATTTGCATGTAATGTAAAAGGAAGAGCCATCTCATAATTAATGTATATGATGACCCATTACTCCAACATGAATGCATCTCACGGAGGAGAGACAAAGGTGCAAAGTGTAACCATTCAAAATTACAGAGCCTAGACCTTCACCTGACAGTCTTTAATGCGTGCAATTTTACTGGTCAGCACTTTGAAATCATTAACCATTGTTTAGTGTCTAATGCACATATTAATTATGCATGCTGGTTAAGATGTACGTACCTCGCTGTAGCCCTTAAAATCTTCTATATTTGTAGCTGCTTTCATTGATTTCTCACGGCTTTCCACTGCGTTCACAGCTGACAATTTGCCGTTGCAACATGTTTGGGAGCTTGCGTGTTCGCCTGTTACTGCAGTATGTCCCCCGTGTCTTGATTTAGACAAAGAAAGTACTCGCTCTGTGATTCAGAAAGATCTTTTGGCTTATGTTGTCAGTGGTGGATGCTGAAGACGGCTGCCCAGTAACTGTGGATCACAAACATAGAAGCAGTCATTGCACAGAAACCACTGTCAGTTCTTATCACTCCCAAAGACCCTGAGGGCTGGAGCGTGCATGTGAGTGAGGTGCTTACTTTGTGTTCCTCAGTCCTGATAGCCACCCTTGAGGCACCTTTCATCCGGAGTTGTGCTCTCTGCTATTTCCAGCCCCTCTATGTGCGCTGGAACCATCAAGAAGCACTAGATTGGAAAACCTGAGAGTGGCATCAAATAAATCTAAGGTTCCACAAGCATTTCCCCCCACCTATTACTGAGCTCCAACTGACCAGCCAACACAGCATCTCGCTAATAAATAGTTTCCACTGCGATGACTCCTGGGGAAGAGGCAGAGAAAAAAAAACATCTCATCCTGTTCCACAGTCTGAATTTAGATTCGTATGTCAAAAATCCACAGGGAAAACACAAAATACAGCTCTTTCTGCTTATGTGATGAGACTAAAATATGTAGCGTGATTTTCTTTTCTTTTCTTTTTTGGTGTGGCAGCAGACTAAAGGTTTTTTTCTACAACAATCAGCTGAAAAGTACAGGACATGTTTACTAAAGCCACTATCTTTTCAAGCAGTCACCAGTGCTATGATTTTGTTTCCCTTCTCCCATCATTCACCCACTGGGATGATAATCCTGCTGAATGATTAACATTCTGAGCCCCTCTGTTTGAGTTCAAAGCTATCAGGTGTTGCTAATGTGTTTCCAATTTCCTCCCATCCTCTTAGTGCAACCCGCTGAAAACGCCATCAATATTACAGCAAGCGAGGTTTTTCGCCACAATGCTGCCTGTAAGCGTACAAGACAGCTTTCACATCTGATTATGACCTCTCATAAGCAGCGACTGGAGCATCTCTCGAACTCCTGCCCCTAAACATCGCTTAGGGCTACAGAGGCGTTCATATGGCCCCAATCTCTCCGTGTCAGAGTGGCAGGAGGGTAATCGCTGTTGACAGAACTGCCCGTCTGAGTAGCTTTCTGGTCTGTGTGCGTGTGTATGTCATTTTATGTGCTATACCCTGCCTGTCTGAGTGGCCACAGTGGCAGATGTGGATATTTCTCCATCTCCATCTCCACAATAGGCCTCAGGTCTATTGCCGCTCCTCCTCTCCTTCCCCTCTCATCATAGTGTGACCCCCTGCCATTCACCTGGGAGTACGAGGAGCCATGATGAGCTTCTTGTCCCAAGGCTGCCTGCAGGGACCCTGGGATACTGTGACGGTATCACGCAACCCAATCCAGGCTTCTGGGAGAATCGAGCCACTGACATGCAGACAAAGCACTAGCCAGGCTTTTTGTTATAAGCGGGTGTGTGCCTCTGCATTTGTGTGCCTGTTTGTAATCATGTCATATATGAAACATGAATGACAGAGGTGGCCAATGTCACAGGGGAGGCCTTGTCATTCTTCTACCTTTAGAAATCCCTCACAAACACACTGTTCACACGTGCACAGTCAACACACTGGCGTATTGAAGCACCTTGAGGATAAGAGTGCTTATCCATTCCCTCTCCTCTATTCCATCCAATCTTACCACCGCACGTGCTGTTTTGGATTCACACTGGAGCTCCCCTTTTATTCAGGACAAAATCTGTCTGTGTCACTCTTTTGAATCTCTCTTTTGAGTCACACAGTGGCATTGCTTTATAACTGAACCCTGAACAAAGAGCCCGTCTGCCTGTCTGAAGCTCTTTTACACACTCTTCTTACTCTCACTAACACTGAGAAGGACATTTATTTAACTGGAATATAAACTATTACCGCCTGCTTTTTTTATAGACTTGCACGGACAACATTATCAAAATATTAAGAGTTGAATCAAAAAAACTAATACAAGGTTGGTTTTCTCTTAAAAAATAAAAAAAAACCTCCATCAGAATCATATTTGGGCTGGGATCAAACTATCTGGATGTCTTTACAGCCACGAAACTATCAGCAGCGTGTCTTTTAGTGCTGGTGATACTGTAACTAAAAGGATACAGTCGCTGCCTTCAGAATTCCTCCTCATTTGCATAACAAAAGCAGGATACAATAAGCACATTTATGAGCATGTCTGACAGTTTTTAAGCATGAATTCAATAGATGAGAGGAAAAGAAAGAGAGGGGGGTTTAGTCAAAACCCAGAGAGAAAAAAAAACAGATGGACAGAAAAAGGGTGAGAAACACTGTGTTTGTGCAGGAGGGGGGGGGGAGATGGGGTGCTAGGATGTGCTTCATTATTTTTGCTGCTCAGTTTATTCTTAGCTTGTATGACAACTGCCAGGTTTACGTAGAATCCAAATTTCAAACACAAAGCTACCACATAGCCTTGGGCAAACAGGCTTAAATCCCTTCATACTGCCTGCCTCATAAATAGTTAACGCTCAAAACACTGAGACAGCCCTAAAAACTTTCTCCCAATATTCATATGCTGCATGTCATACTCCTGTCACATTCTTTAGACGGACAAATGTAATATTAATCCTCCAACTAACCCTCCTCTGCTCTCCCCTAACGCCCTGCTCTCACCGCTGCCATGACTCCTATATTTGCCTCCTTGGCCCGGGTCCAACTGAGCTGTCAGGCCCAGGCCTCGTCTTAGCCCCTCTGTTGACGTAGAGTCGGTGCGAAACATTTGTGCATGGCATCTGCCAAATGGCGATGGCCTGTCAGGCTCCTCTCTCTGTCTGTCAGTGAGTAATTGGCACTCATACAGTATGAACAGACACATGCAGGTGGTACCTTCCTCTCCCACCTCAGGACCCCCAAGGGGCCTGTTTAAGCAGCGGTCCTGCGGCGGCAGCCTGCTTGTGTATATATTATGGGCAATATCCTGCACTCCTTCACAAACTTTAAGTGCCAAAATAAAACATAATTGGCCGTCTGGAGTTGAGGCGTAATGGCATGCATTCATTTTAAGGATCGAAAAGTTTCCCCGCTGCATGGAAAATGATGGTTGGATATGTTGTGTTTGTTTATTTAGCAGATGGCATTTGTTCTCTGGTCTTACTAGCCCTGCACCTCCTGCAGTATGCCAGACTTAAAATTCAGCAGCATATGTGGTACAGCAGGGGTGTTAGTCACGGTGCGATAGCCAAATCCCAAACAGGTTGTAAATGCAGGTCTGCCTTTCTAGTCCCTCTGTCTACATCCCCAATGCCCTGCTAAAACCTGAGTTCCCAGTGTTCACAGATTTGCTAGAGGCTGCTCTGAGGGCTGCGTACCTGCCAAACATGAGGCAGAGTTAGTCACTGTAACACGGGGATTGTCAAATAAAGTGTCCGAGAGTGTTAGACACCACTCGGCTTAAAGCTCTGAAATCTACCTTTGCTCTTGACTGGTCACCATGATCAGACCTGGTGTCACCCAAGCAACTCTTTATTTAAAAAAGTAGGCATGACCTGTAGACACGAAGCACGCAATTGGCAACTGGATGTTTATGGGATTTCTTTTTGCAGTACCATTACCTATGTTTGTACCTTAAGTTACATATATTTCTATCACTTGTGTTATGGCATCTGGGAAATGTGTCCCTAATATGTATCGGCACATAAGCATTATGATACTAAACTCTAATCTCCCAGGATTTCTGTTTAACATGATCATTACATGATGAATTGTTTGACATTCTAAAACATGTTATCAGATCGAACTCAATTTCTGTCTTTATTCAATATGTGCACAAAGAAACTGGCTAAACCTTTCACCTTAATTAAGTCCTTCTGTTAGCTGTGTGCATGTTAGGTCCAGTATTATCATAATTTACTAGTTTTGCAATGTTAATCATAACATCTAATAAATAACAAGCCTTTTTTTTTATATCTCAAATGCAAGGTGGTCAATGAACACACACACAAAAAAAAACGTGTCCGTCCTTAAAATTAGAGAAGGAAATGTACACCTCAGGCTAGTGACTGAATTTTTATTCACTTGGCCAAGAACCAATGCACTGGAAAATGATGCGAGTGCTCTTAAGTTGAATAGTGTTTTATAATATCCATGAACATTCTAAAGTTCACAGATGATAAAATGAGCTGGAAACATTGATTTTGGACATAAGCGCTCTATGACAGTGCCTTCTAAACTCCTAACAAGCAGCTAAAAATCTATTGATTTGCCTCAACTTTACCCTATTGCATCCATAAACATCATCCAGTGTTGATCATTTGAGATTCACGACATGCAATCCATGTTCAAATTGCTGTGTTTTTATAGATTACTGTGCAGACCGACTACTGGGCGAGTGAAAATAAACGTTAATACTACTCGGCTCCTGTGCTGTGTGAAGAGTACATCTCTCATTAGTATGTAAACAAGACTGTAGTGGGTCAAAACAACAAGACCCAATGGACTTCTACTCAGAATAATATGGCCTTGAGTCTCTCCACTGACAGACTTTCAGAGCTCAGGAGCTGTGAGAGCCAGACCACTAACCTCCCTGCTGACTCCAGCCGGCAATCAACAGCATAGTGAGGCCACTGAGAGGTCAATACATGATCCAGACACTTATCAACCGCCTCCCAGTAGCCTCCAGACCGTTAACATCTCCTTGAGTAAATTGCGTGTGCAAGTCACAAAGTGTTCTTCCGCCCTGACACTCCAGTGACCCCAGTAGGCATCGCTGATTTTCCCTCATCTCTCATTCTTCAAATCCATCGCTCTCTTCCTGTCTCCTCACTCGGCTGATTGTACTTGCTATTCGTTTCATTTCTCTTTTGTTTCCATCTCATATAAAATAAATGTTTTCGATATTCCAGGCACTTCCCAGATACTCCTTTCTATCTCCTCCCTTTCCTTCTCCTAACCTGTTTCTCTAGTTTCACCTTTTCCTTATGTAGATGACTGTTTCTCATCTTCTATATTTTTTCTGTAAAGTGAAACGAGAAGATTGGCTGCGGTTCGCTTTAGTTGCCGTATTTTTACATAACACTACAAATGTGCTCTGAGTGCAGAAAAATATGAATGCCTCCTGATGTGGAACACATCGGTGGACCGGTGGTAGTGGCAGCACCGCCGCCCCCTTGCCCCCGCCGATGTTATTTCCATCCTCTTCGACAAGGGAGATGGCTTTTGTACTGGCGTATGGTATAGTGCACCATGGTGGAACTAAAAGACTGAATCAAGTGGCCTGATCCAACTCTCCCTGGGGGTTCAACGCTACAGAGACGAGAGATTATAGACTCACAATTCCTGTCCTTCAGAGGACCCCACTGTGACATTCCACCATGCAAAAGCCATTCTCAAACAAATTCCCACAATGCAAAACAGAGCCAGCACCATGAGATTTTTGTGATGGTGGTGAAAAGATACAAAAATCTATAAGGCTTGACTGTATATTGAAAACGTTGTATACATGAGAAGAATGGGAGAGGGAAGATAACATTCCAAAGGGAAAAAATCCCATCATCCACAGGAGGGCTTCCCAGAATGTGACTGTCTGGCATTCAAAATTGATGCCAGTCTGTTTTTTTGATTCAGCTTTTCTGCAGATCTGCAGGTGCTGTTGACACGGCGCCTTTAAATATTTCATGCCCCTTCAACTTTTATGCGCCAGCCAATGATTCCAAGATATCGATTCACTTCACCAATCAAAACACCATGTCGTTGCCCTCACATGTCGAGGCCCCGGCTCCTGATATGCTCCCCTCGTTTTTCTACTTGATTAATCAATAAATGCCCCTGCAATTTTGCCCAATTAGTTTCACACTCTTCCCATCGATTAAATAGGGAGGAAAAACATATTCCATTTTGATGCACATCAGAGGGAACTCAGACACCTCATCAGGTGGTATTGATCACAGTCCGCCGCCCTTACAGATCCGCGTGCCAATGACCTCCATCATTCGGCCCCACGGCTGCTGGCTTATGCACTCCAGACAAGTGCTGTTGTCATCAACCCCCCCCCCTCACATCATCTCCGACTTACTGCTTTTCTGTCCTTCCTCTCTCCTGTTCGTCATCACCTATGTCCATTCCTTTGCCCTTTCTCCTCGCCCCCTCCCTTCCCCTCTTGTTTTCCTACATTTCTGTTCCTTATTCATTCCCTCCTGTAATCAGATCATGGCGACCCCCTGCTGGTGTTAATGGAGGTGAGAATCATCCCTGGGTGTCAGGATGCATCTTATCTCTCAGGTGCTCGCCTGCCTGTAATGAGGACGGGCACTGTCAAAACCCAGCTTCCCCGCTGGGCCAGACACACATGAGGGCATAATGAGCTATGCGTATAAATAAAGGAAAGAGAAAAAAATAGTTAAACTCTTGCCTTGCTCCTCTACCTGTTATGGTATGAGCTGTTCTGTATTCAGCCTGTGTTCTCTGCCCCCTTTTATACCTCATGATATCATTCGGTGCAAAGTGTAGTGTACATTTTCCGTACAGATGCATGCACTCAAATGTGTAGTGGCATTTATTGATGAATGTTGAGGACTGGATTCAACAATGCTCATCAAAAGTGTCAAGTGCTGTTCAAGAGAGACAACCCAGTAATCAGGATGTGTTTCACAACAGATGGCATAGGGTGTATAGAAAAACAGCAACCACATATGCAGTTAATGGATGTGTTATTCTCAATGTATTCAGGGGCAACGCAGATACATTGACATCTATGTAATGTAAATGTCCCGTATTTAGCCAAGTGCGAGGCTCATTCTAATTTCCTTTCCTCTGGGTAGGTTCATGTTAAATGTTAAAACACAAGACAAAAGATACACCAATAACACTAAAGCACATACAGGTTAACACAAGGCAAGGTAAGGTACGTTTATTTATATAGCACATTTCAGACGCAGAGCCAATTCAAAGTGCTTTACATGATCATTAACATAGTAGAACAGAGAGGAACACAATAAATAAACATAATGGAATAACAGTTTCATAAAAACAATGCGTTAATGAGATATAAAATAGTTTAAAAACAACATTGTAAATACGGTGCTAAAGTGCTAAAACAAGTTAAAAGGCTTCTGGGTAAGCAGCTGTAAAAAGTAGTGTTTTTAGCCTGGACTTAAAAGAACTCAGCGTTGGTGAAGAACTCAGGTTTTCTGGAAGTTTATTCCATTTGTGGGGAGCATAAAAACTAAAAGCAGCTTCAGCGTGTTTGATTCTGAGCCGGGGAACAATGAGTAAGACAAACCTAAGCATTAGAAAGTACGAAAAAATAAAGACAGTTCACAATATTATTAATACCTAATATGTAACAATTTCACTTTCAGTACATGTTATGACTTTTAATAGATCAAGTTAGGGAAAGAGTAATGTCTTTGTGTAAGTACATTTAAAAAAAAGGGTCTCTCTATTGTATCTGTATGTTTATTTAATCAAATAACATACTGTATAACTTATATAATATATGAGTAACTAGCTTTTATTGAGTCAAATGTTAAGAAAATAGGTCCTTTTTAATAATATTTTTTTGAGTTTATGAGACCATTTTTCAGATATTCTGAGAAGCATTACCTCAGCCTCTCCTATTTCTAATATTGATATGGAGGGGAAAGACTGAACGAACACTTATCTACTTTTGCAACAATTCCAAAGAGTTTTATGATTTGGATTTTCCGATTAGCAATCCTCATTTTTCATTTGTGCTCAGTAATTACTAGTAAATGTGCCTTTCTATCTGAATAAATGCCTTTACCATGTGGGAAAGCATAGCCGGGAGCACCTTTAGTCAATACAGACGGACAGATCAATATGTGAATGGTCCTTTCATTATTCATCTAATGCGTGTTGGTTTTACATGCAAGACGCAAAGCGAAGGAGCATAAAAATAGTATATCCTATAACACAGTGCTTGTATCACTTGCAGCACCCTCATTATACATGTATGAGAAATTAACGACAAAAAGCAATACACCATGCATTTAAAATGTTCCATTAATAAGTTGTTAAGACTCTGCAGATGTTGTTATTTCTCCACGTAAATCATATATAAAAGATAATTGTGTGTTTCACATCTAGATCAAAAGCCTACGCCAATATTCAACTGCTGCTCCACTCAGTTGAAATGTTTTTTATTCATTTCTTCTCTCATGGATTCTGACCTATTGCTGTAAATCATACTGCGCTTTGAGCTTGTTGATGTGTGAAAACTTTCAACAAAAAGCTTCATGAGACCTCTATAGTTTGCACTGCTACTAGCTTTTGATGGGAACTACATCAATTATGCATGAGCTGAGCATTAGGGCTGAATTTAAACCCCAGTGTTATACACCAGCGCCTCAAGATATCTGAACACACAATCAATAATTCTCCATCAGCCAGAGAGGCTTCGGAGAGGCCCACACAGTCTTCTTTGAAGCAGCCTGACAAGTTAAACCCGGTCCAGGTGTCTTTTCTACTAATGGCCACCCTCTCAGGACAATAAGACAGGTGCTGTTGTAAAGTCTTATTTTAATGTGACCTAAGTGTATGTTATGGGGGACAATTTTAAAATTAGTTTTGGTGTTAGATATTGTTTGTTGAAATTCTCTTTGAAAACAGCAGCAGCTTAAAAATGTAAGAAACAAAATCCTTATCAGTTCTTAACGGTTTGAAAAGGATATCAGCGAGGATTGGCATGAATTCACTTTATATCCTTGATTGTTTCACTCAGGATGTTATCTCCTCTTTTCTCTTTCCTGTTTTTTTTTGGGAGGGGAATTGTGCCCTTTGGCGATATTCACCAAAGGAGAACGAGTTAGAGATTTAGAACATTTGTGCTAATGAAGCGAGCCTCCTCTTTTTAATTCCTCGAACAAGCTATCGATCAATTAGCAACACAGCTACGTTTGCATCCCTCTGTGTCTCATTTAAACCTTGCTTTGATTGATACACTGATTCTGCCTACAACAAAAAGCCATTCCCATGGGAAGTGAGCCAAAGACTTGCAATACTAGCCTAGAAACATGAAAAGCTTTTTTTTCCTCCGATTATTTGAGTCTCTCTATGTCAATCTATCTGTGTGTCTCTGTTGCTTTCTTTCAAGACTTAAGGTAGTAGTCACATCTGGAGGGGAGGGTTACTCATGTGGTGCAACTTGGAGGCAATATACGAGACTGCTGCCTGAGAGACACAGGGTTAGGAGCATGAAGATTGATTTCTCTCTCTTCCATGTCCAACTTCAAACTGCATGTATGTGTTTGTGTGTGTGAGAAAGAGAGATAATACAATGTCTTTAAAGAAACTGCATATAAGTATTTCCTTTCGATTGAAACACAAAAGGCTTTACAGGTAGAAATGTTCCACACACCGTACCAAGGTCTACCTGAGACATGTTGAACAAAAATCAATAAATGAACCCACAAGGACTGGAAGGCCATTGTGAGGATCCAATAACAAAAACTACAGGTAATAGAAAGGAGACCATTTAGAGGAATTCTGGGATTGTCAAGAATGAGCTTCGCTTGCTGCTATCCATCAAATGGGCATTTATCTCACGGATTAGAAAAGGAGACCCTGCTTTCTGCAACCACACATTGTGACCTATTACTTACTTGAATGGACACATTGTCACAACTTTGAGGCATTAATAGCATCTTATCTTGAGGACATATCACAGGTCAGCATGCTGAACATTTCTCTGGATGATTTGTTTTTGCTGTCTCTTCTGCAGTCAGAAAAAGACCCACCAAGGTCAACAGCAAAGACTGGACACACAATGTCATACCAGCATGATGCAAGTATCTGAAAGAACGCTCCAGCAACAGGACTAAAGGTCCCTTTCGGACACCTTTCAGCACCTCTGTCGCAACAGCGTAAGCATCAGGGACAACTTGCCGGAGGAAGCAATTGGTGCTCTTTGGATTGGAACCTCCACTCTGTCAGTTGCTGGGCAGAGTGTTGTTATTCTTCAAGTAGTGAACGTGCATGTGTGTGGGTACAGTTATGTGAGTCAGACATTGGCAGACTACTAATGGCAAGACTTTAAAGCTTGAAGTCTTCCTTTTCGGTGTGTCAAAAATATTTTACTTCTGTCACAGTGTTAAAGGCTGACTTCACTCTCAAGTTGTGGCAGTTTATATTCAAACTGTTTACGTTCCACTGGATTTTGAAGAAACATAGGAGATTGTGTGGGTGATTTCTGTGAGTTAGGCTTAGATTCATGCCTTGTCTTGTCCGGTTGTGTTCTCTCCGCGGTGCATCTACACAGTATTGACCACAAGGGCACCCGCTGACAAACATGCAATGAATTGCGGTCAAAATGAATAGGTTGTGAGTCTGGGTTTCCCTCTTAACAACCATCGCTACGGAGACCGTGAAGTGAAACAGTCAAGTAACTGTCAGCCAAGACAGTGGAGCGAGGAAGAGAGAGCGAGATAGGGAGAGAAGAGTATATAAACAGTCTCCCTGTAACAAGTTTGTTTTTTCAAGGTGTCAGGTTCCATAGCCAAGTTTACGGTTATCTGTGAGGTCTATCCTGTTTAGTTTGGCATGCGCCAGGGCTGTGGCAATACATTTCACTGAATACTATGAACCGTTAATTAGGCTGGCAAATGGAGCTTGTAATTTGGCAGAAGCAAAAACCCACAGCTCTTTGAATTGCAGATATACTGCTACAGAAGCTGAAAGAACCTGCAACTGTTCTGATGAGGCTCTGATTTAAGTTTCCCGTGTGTGTGACTATCTGATTGTTGGATTGCGCACAAGTGTGTGGCGATGCATGTAGATATATAGTTGGTGTTTTTCTTCTTTTGAGGATCTGAAAGCTTCCTGGCAGCTGCTAATCTTCCACCAAAAGCAAGACTGAGGCTTTCACTTGGCACACCCCTCTTTTCTCTGTCCGTCTCAAATTGGATGGAAGTGAAATGGGCTCTTTTATGGTGAGCGAGTTTCTAGAAATGGCTAGACAATCGAGCGTGGCGGAGCATTGAAACAACTTGGAGGAGCTGTGATTTACTTTCATCTACATAAAATCACAGGGCTATTTGATCACAAGGCGAACCCACGCTGCATTCTGAATGAAACCTGACCGACAGGAGAGAGGTTTCATCAGCTGTTAGTGCTGTGGACTGTATGGAAAAGAAGAAATACGAGAAGAGCGGGGTGCAAATGAGACACGGGTGAAAATAGACGCATGTAAGTACAGGCTTATACTCTGCCCATCACTATGGCCTTTGGACACAATCTGAATGCAATGGAGAGGTTAGCAAGGTGGGACGTGCTGCTAGGAGCCCAACCAAAGGAAGATGTAGAAGACACACACACACACACAAACACACACACACACACACACACTCACACACACACACACACTCACACATACATGTAGACTCGGTGTACCATGGGATTCTACAACAGTACTACAGGATCAATTACTGGCTGGATGCTGGAGGGGTCATGCTGCATCGAGTGTCCAGGGAGCCAGGTCGATCAATGCGTACTGCAGAGGGGTTCAACATACCAAGCGCACACACACAGTACATGCTGGAAGCAGGCCTTATGTACCTACAAGCCAGTATACCATAAGTTGTTACTTATTTTGTAACAAGCCCTCTGCACATTGCAGATAACAAGAGCGACCACCCGTACATGTACACATACCCCTGTAATGATCTGTGAAAAGTGTGAAAGTAATATACAGGTCAAAGATTACACACACTGCCCACCCAGTGCAACACATAGACCATATCTCCAGGTGATGAACCCCACGCTAATTATGAATGTTTAGAGCACCACTAAACACGCCTGCAGAGAGGTCAGAGCCTATTCTTATGTTATATTGAGCAACGAAATACTACGAAGGGAATATAATGAAAGCCCCCTAAGGCACATTTGTAAATGTGATATTGGGTCAATCTAGATATAAAAATGACCTTAGATTGACTTTGATTGAAGTCAGACATGCTTTGCCCCAATGGTCAGAACCAACCAGCCATGCACCTGCAATGTCAGAGGGGACCAGCTCATTATTGATAATCTAATAATAAAATAAGAATTTTAAGAATCAAAGAGCAACCAAGTTTCTTTTAAACTCAAAACAGTGTTGTTTGTCAGGCTGTCAACCTGTTGGTTGGTTGGTCCAAACTGAAATACGTTGCATAGAGTAGAAGAAAATATGGTCTGGAGATTCATATTCCTCTGAGGATGAAGCCTAATGACTTTGGCAATCATCTGGGCTTTTATAGCGCCTTTCCAGTCCAAAATTTCTACATCTACATTATTTTTGACAAACATTTACGCTCCAGACAATCAGAAAATACCCTGTTGATCCCCTAAAATTCCCTATAGCCCAAGCGGCAGGTTGACATTTGTGGTTCAGAGTTAAATGTCTCAACAACTGTTGGATGGATTACCATCTAATTCTGTTCTCACAGTCTTTGTAAACTTTGGCAATGTCCAACCATTTTTAATCTTTTCATCGTTGGGTCATTTTATAATGTCAAAATCTTTATGGCAAAACAATCAATTGCAGGAATGAAATGTAGGAAATAAAATGTGCACCTACGTTTGAAACTTTTTTTTGTATGTCCTTGAACCCAACACAAATACATCTTGGTTGAGGGCATTGCACTTTTTGAGACCTCAAGCACTTTTCCTTTCACCAAACTTTGTTGTTTGTCCCCTAGAGTATCATGTGTAGAGCTCATAAGACAACACTTGACAAAGTGGGGAATAAAAGCTGGAAAATGATTGAGGATGCCAAGAAAGCCAGCCCTTCAGCGGTAATTTGATTGAGAGCACATACCCGCAGATTGATAGGCATGATTGTGGGGAGGGGAGAGGCGTGCAGGGAGAGTGCTGTTATCACATATTGGACCCTGTAACACTTCAAGGCCCATACACCTCTAATGAGGTGGAGCTGAGGCGGAAAGATTGGAGATAAAGCCTGACAGAACAGCAGCATTAAAATACTACAGACATTAGTTTGTGTCTTCGCATTTTGAAGGCTAAAGAATGTCAATGTTTGAATGTGCATTTTACTCAAATAGCCTATATTACTATTTGATTTTAACACATTTAAGAAATCCAAATAATTGTGGATAGTAAATTCAATCTGCCTTCAATTGTGTTATTTATTATTATGCATTATTTCAATGCTTTAATGTATTTTAGAAAATTCTCCTCAATCTCTACAGCTGCCTTTCCTCACATCACTTCATACCATCACCTTCCGTACAGCTTCTCCCTGTCATTTCTCATCTTTCCCAGTTCCTCTATTTTAAATGGCCTCTATTCACTTCCTTTAATTGGAGAGTGCAAGTTTTGTCACCATCTCATTAATGTCCAAGTCTTCGCACACGCAGGCAGTTCTGCTCCACTGCGCACATCTGTCCATGCTCATCCATGCAGCCACAGAGGTGTCAGACGCAGGAAGGCGCACACACACACACACACACACACACACACACACACACACACACACACACACACACACACACACACACACACACACACACACACACACATTTGCCCATATGCACATGGAAGGTATTGTCACTTTGGTTATTAAAAGTAAAGCTGGTCAGATTATGATCCCATTGAGAGAAAGAAAAGCTCTCTCGAGGTGAATGATAGCACATCACACATCGAGGAAGCTCCTGAAGAGATGGAGGGAAAAGAGAATTGACTAAAGGAGATGGGAAAGAGGTGTGAGGGTAGAGAAAGATGTGAGAAGAATGGAAGAGAGCAAGTAATGAATGATGATGGTGCCTATGTGTCCTGAATCACCAATCACAATAGAGTAATAGGAATGTTGTCTGAGAGCAGGCTCTCCTATACAAGGTCACGTGGAAATTAAGGAAAGAGTCCTAAGCCAAGAAATGTATACTCACACATTCAGGATTACATTAACAAGGGAAAAGGAGAGTTTACCTATATTATGGTTTAAAGTTTATTCACCTGTGAATTCATTCAGCTTGGTTATTATTGAAATTTGACTTTTCTGTGTCTATTTCTGCTGATAGTGTACAACATTAGAAATGTCTCTTGGCAGCAACCTTTGATGCCAAACAGTAGCTTTCACTTCTACCTCTTTGATATGTGTCAGTGTTGTAATTTGAAGATAACTATAGGGTATACAATCTTTTCTTCTTAATAGGCCAAGAAATATCAATGGACTTAATTGTAGGAGATTCTTAGGTAAATTCATAACCAGCAGCTTTTCACATCATTCGCAAGAAATAACCACATCTATTGAAGGGAAATGTATCGTGATAATGACATTGTAACCAGCCTGAGGCTGCTACATCAATTGTTTTTTAGATATTCAGGAAAACAGCGGTGAGAACACATCTGTTGTAAAGGGCATGGAAGTTAGTATGGTTAAACAATATATTTGTATATAATGAAAACTCTAAGAAAGCTATTTTCTCGGGTTATAAGTGAAATAGTTCATTTAGTTTGATAATGTTTAATAGTTATTAGATTGACCTTGTTGCTCTGCTTTGGTCTCCACCGACTCCATAGGGAAATATCTGGCTCTTTCGCTGCTTAATTACATATAGTCATTTGACCCATTGTTCATAAAGAAATATTGATTAGTTTGGCTGTAAGCACACATAGCCGCACAGTATTTTAGGAACAGAAAATAAAGCATATTGAATGCTTTACTTGTCGATACTGAAAGCATGTCCATGGAAAATTATGATTATTTGAAACTTTGCCTATACATGAATTATTTGGCATTGTCAAAGTGGTTGTTAGAGAAGTTTCAACATTTGCCCTAAATGTTTGATAGTTTAGCAGGATGTAAAATATCCCATTCTCGCCACTATAACAGTAACTTACATCACCTACACTGATGCCATCCGATATTGATCACTTTACAACAAGTGGCCCAGTGAAATGCATTTGTGCTCATAAATGTCACATTTTTCAGTGTGCCTTATACTTGATTCACATGCTACAAAGCAGAAAATTCACATATTAAAACCGCCCTTCAAGACTTTGGGACAGCCCATGTAATAAAGGATCCAAATAAAGCATTCCTGGAGGAAATCACAAGCATCCAGCTAGAGAGAGAGAAAGGCAGAGTGGAACTTTGAACATGTCAGCTGTTTTTTCAGGCCTGTCTCGAAGGAGAGGTTTATGTAAGTGGTTTATTGCATGCCTGCATCATGGGGGGGGACAATGGAGGAGAGACGCAGGGCATTTATGAGATTAGCACAAAGTAAACTTCTTCTTAGAATGATTTCCCCCTGCAGAGGACATCAGCAGTCAGCAAGAATAGGAAGAATAGAAAGAACGTGCCAGGGCGCTGGGTTCACAATCCGTTCAGGAATCAGGGAAAGGAGCAACATCCAAAGCACGGTTTAGGAATAAGGTCAGAATGTATTAAACGCTCTCGGGGGGGAAATGAGAAGAAAGAGCAGGCGACCGACAAATGTCTCACGTCTCCATTACCTTAAGTGCATGGTGACGCTGGAGGCAGAGCAGGTGAGAGTCATGTCACATGTACGACTCATCCCTGATGTTGGCACCCGCTCATTGACTTGCAGTACAAGTGTAGGGTTATCATGGCATTGTTTTTCAAGGGTACCAGGGTGAATTAAAGCAAAGGGCACAAGTTCACTTTGAGTACTAACTGTTTCCTCTGCCTTTTTATAGATGTTTTCCAGATAGACTCTCATTTCAATCGAGTATACCATGTATACAAAAAAGCCACTAAAGCTGTCGATTTGATACATGAATATAATCTCAATCATTTATAGAAAAATCCCCCAAATTCTATATTTAAGAAGACCAACATTTTCAAATAGTTTTTTGCATCCTGTAAAGGAAAATGCATTACACATGTGGTCACAGAAGTCAAAATCCATTCTCTGACTTGTTTTGGCGAAAGCAGGAGAAGCGTGTCGGTGTAACAAGCATCTGACCTGGTGATAAAGTATCAGGTGGGAAGTGGCACTACATCACTCAGAGGGAGACAAACCCAATCTGCCACTTCAGGTCCACTGCTTCCAGAGAGGAAGGGAGGGCAAACAACACACCCGGGAAGGAGTCAGCCTCTGCCGTCTCTGTCGCCAGTTAGCCATGCACAGCAACAGCTGGGCACTTTGATTAATTTGTCCAAAGGCAGTGATTTATTCGTTTGTAAGGGACCCGCGTGAACTCCACAATGGCTTTACACGGTGTGCATACAAAGGCAACATGCATTCCCGCTCGGACTCACTTTATATTTATACAAGTTTTTTTTCCATCTCGCTCCCTCCCTTCCCCTCGCTCCTATTTCCTTTGCATTAATCAGTTGTGACAGCTACGCAGAAGAGAGGGTTTAATGTGAATTTTTATCATGATTAATTTCATTTGAAGGAGGTATGTCTGATACATTTTAATGCGGTATCTGCTTTGATTTTTCCTTACATAGACTTCACTGTTGGTTGCCTCACCCCGTCCCAAAAACAGAAATTGAATACTCTCTCTTAAACTAGGATTTAGAAACAACACATGATGAATTTCATATTCAATATGTGAAATGCACTTTTTGCACTTGCACAGATATTATATGTCTGTAAGGAGGTAATCCCTTCGGTTGAAAGATCAAATCACAACAATTATTTCCAGTAGATTAGGAGCATTCGGAGAGAATATAAGTTTTCCTACAGCTGGTGCCAGAGTCGCAGAATGTGTTGATCATAGGAACTGATTTACTATGGACTCCACAGTATGTATACCACCTGTCAGAAGTAGTGCAAAAGAGCATGTGAATACCGTCCATTAACTCTAAAAGTAATCCTGTGATGGATAAACCGTCTCTACTAGGATAAACCTTAAATCACACGTGGTGTATGCAGTGTGTGTGAAGCTGCTGCGTATAGACAAAAGCACACCAACAGATCTTAACTGTGCCTTCCTCCTGCAGTATCTATCCCTGTTTCTCCTCTTCCCCATGCTCTCACACACACACACACACACACACACACACACACACACACACACACACACACATGCAAAGTGCTGACGCTGGCATTTCCTGCTCTGTGTTTTCACTCTCAGCTCTTATAATCTGTTTTATCTCAGGTGCTGCCAATAGCAGGTTTAATTAATGAGAGGATATTCCTAATGTAATTTAGCCAGCACAGGATTATAAAAGGACACATCACTCTGCAGCCTGCGAGGCAATGAGAGAGAGATACAGTGGATAGCGAGGGAGTGGTGGAGGGGGCAGAAAAAGAAAGTCGGAATAACTTTAAAACATGATCAGACCACATCACGGCTCAAAGGGCATTGGAAGCTGAAAATGAGTGCATACATCTTTACTGTATCTCTCTAATTGTTTGTGTATCTGTGTTTGTACGCGTGTCAGCAGCCTTACTTCAAGGGGTTAGGGATTTATCTTTGCGTACAGGGGGGAGTCCCATACTAATTAAGTCTAGGCCTATTAGAGTGAGCTCCTCAGCCTCAAGCATTACACTATTGTCACTCTCCATTCATCCTGAGAGCCAGAGAAGCAGCAGGCAGGGAACCAAAGAGACACCGGGTTGCTATTAAAATCCAGATAGCTGATGTCCTGTACACACCGCTGTATGGCTGGCTGCGTTTATGAATGGAGAGATGCAGTTGGCTGACTATTGGACTATCTGACTTACCAACAGGGAAGCACTCTCCTTTGGCTTTACAGTAATGCTCCTCCAAGGCCATTCTTTATGGAGCCTCTCGAGATGGTACATACCATAAACTATAAATAAGGAGTTCAATCAATTGGTCAAAAGCACTGGCGGGAGTCATTTTGCCATTACTGTACATCATTGCTAAATCTATGTAATGTGTGCATAAGATAGTTTTCTTAAACATATGTGGATATTTGTGGGATACACACACATAGTTGTATTGTTTTTTTGGGATGTAAATAGTTTTGTATTTGTGTATGTGTTTCTCTTGTAATCCCAATGAGATTTGTTTTTTTTATTTGCATTTTAAGAAAATATTCACAAAGCATACATAAATAAACACATCTAGGTAAATAGATTAACTACATAACAGATGACAAATCCGAAAATAAAATAATAGTAATAATAATATTACAAATAAAAGAATGGATACATTATTAATACTCAGGTATACATTCATTATATTCATTATATTGTTCTACATTTTCCCCACCTTTCCCAATAAGATTAATGGAATGTACAGTATGTAGTAGTTCATTAGGAAAGTCTTTAGGTTATTAAATGTAATTAAGAAAGAAAAGTATTCATATACAGTATATACTTATAGAGAAATGCACAACTTAAGGATTCTAACCTCCAAACTAATTCAGGGAAACGTCTACCCACGTGGACGAATGATAACTGTCGCCCAGCATGTGTTCCATGTATTACTTTCTGTGACATTGCTCAAGAACAGAAAGGCTTACTGTAATATCAGAGTTGACATAGATTTAATTAAGTGTCTGGACATGGACCTCAATTCGCATTTTATGAATGATATGTCCTTTGATGCACTTGGAAGAACTAAAGAGGTTATATAAAAGATAATGAACACATTATATTCCATGTGTGAAAGGAGGCTAAGCAGATGGGCTGTGTATGGTGACAATCTGACGATGTATGCATTAAGAGTGAGGATTTTGCACCTAGAAATCAGATTCACCTGTAGGCCTATTTATCACACATATGTTGGCAACATAACCATGCAGAAAAACGGTATCAACTGAACTAATGAGGCTTCATTTACCAGTTGGCATGAAAGACGGACATTATAGTTCATGCTTAAAGCTGATGCACATGCAGTGTTGGACCATAAATGGAATGTTTAGAAGATAGCTAGTTGTGTTATGCTGCTTTGAGAACTCATAAAAATATCCTGTACTGTATCAGACCTCTTTGAAGACACTTTTTATTGGTAAAACTAATCCATTGTTGTGTGTTTCTGCCTTTGTATCTGCGTTCAATGTAGAAGTGCTAAAGTTAACTTGATAGTGATGTCATACCAGTACCAAGTCTGCTTTTTAAGATCATCAAAGATATATAATTGTAAATCTAGAGTCACAAATATATTGAGAACAACCTAATGCACACCACGGTTACATTTTGCATATAAAGTTTGGTTTTCTCCAATAACATAATAGCTTACAGCCTAATGCCAATATACAGTCTGACTATAAAGTTTACATTTAAAATGTTAAAATTTGGCAGTTTTGTGGTTTATGCAACTATGTCTCACTCTGAGAAATGTCATTGCAGAAAGCTCGATTTGTTTTCCAGATGATTTGTAAAAGCTGCAACACATTCATTTCAAGCCACTTAAACATTAAAGGCTATAAAATGCCGCACACATTTGGAACATCATTTGAAGAATTTGGAGCGGCAGAGAATTTTGTAATTGGCAAGATTAATAATATTTACAGCGTTGAGATGCAAATCTCCCTTCGCAGGGCCCCATGAATAATTGAGTGCGAACAATCACTCTGAATAATTCATTTCTAAATATTCTTCAGTGTGTTTTTTATGACCAGAGGGCAAGCTGAGTTTTGTGACAGCAGCAATGTGCGGTGGTAATTACGCTGAGCGTCTGCGGACCATCTTAATTGCTGGGAGAAGTTCCTTCGCGCCAGCAGGCTTCTTCAGAAAGTAGAGATGGAGGAAAAAAGGAAGAGAATAAGGAGAGTGTAAACAATCCTTCTATACCTCTTTCTATCCATCCTCCCACTCATATCCTCTTACTATGCTTTCCATCACTGAGATTTCCTGTTCCAGATTTCCATGCCTGTGTTTGCTGCTCATGAGTAGAATATTGATGCTAATAGAATTAATTACTAGTGGTGTGTTGTATTTTCTTTAAATATGTTCATCCTTACAGCAGGCTCTGTTGGAGGGGGGGGGAGGAGGTTAGCGCTGGGAGAGCACTGCAGACTTTGAAGGAGGTGGGTAATTTGAAAGGGAGCTTTAAGGAAGAGATAAGTTGATGTGTGCACCGAGGCCTCCAGACCTCAAGGACCTACTAGGAATACGGCGCTCCTGATTAAAATCACAGCTATCATTAAAGCAGCGCCCAACTCTCCGTTTTTAATTGAGGGTTTTAAAGACACACTGTGACTTGACTACAAAATGCAGAAAAGCAGAGGGCTGAACCCAGAGGCGTTTTCTCTGTGCTTCCAGCTGCTCAAGCCACTGGTGTTAATGATGGTTGCCTTTGCTTTTAAGGCCACTGGTGTTAATAATAAATACACCAATTACTTTTACAAAATAAAAAACATGTTAAATACCACGTGAGATCTGTGCACAAACATCTATGCAAAGTTGTTTTATTTACTCCGGATACTTTTTTTCTGCAGGTGTTGCACCCAGTTTACAAATGTTCTGATTTATCATTGTTGTTTTTTATCTTACTTTACAACTTTATGAATGCAATCACTGCACAACCAAAATCCCCCCCCTCCCCATAATAACTCAAGCCTATTTTTCTTCACTGCGATCCCCTGAGATGTTGCCAGTGAGACATACGAGATGGTCTCTTTCATTGGCTGTGGCGTAAACTGAAACAGGATGTCAGGAGTATTGCCGACAAGCAAGCACTTTGTAAAATGTTATTATGCCTTGATAGATGATTTGCACCTGTTCTGATTACAACCATAAAACACAGTTCCAAGCTTCATCATCCATCTCTTGAAGCGGAATATGTTTGGCGCTTAACTCAAATCCCCTATTGTGAGATAATAACACAACAAAAGATTGTGTGCTTGGGAGCTTTGGCAGGATTTAAAGTTTTTTTTGGCGAGATAGATGACCTGTTTTCTGCTGTCTTCTCTTGTTAATTACCTCTAACAACAGCACGGGTGTACTCTGTCAGACACCCAAAGCCATACTAACACCCTTTGGCATCTCTCATTGCCTTGTCTCGTCTCTCTTCCCCTATACTCTCTTATTCCATACTTTTGCAGTGTAGCCAGAAACGTAACCAGGGGCCTCACTGCCCAGCTATCGATCTGCGTGTCGTAATGATGGCTGAGAGATTGCCTGCGCCGGGGAGTGATCTGGGAGCTAGTGCAGGATTAAGGGAAGGCATGGATTGCTATTGATTTCTATCTGATACAATCATTTCATTTGGGCTCAAATCTTCTTCCTGGTACATTGTGATCCAATCCACATCGGAGATCTTTTAATTCACCCCCCCTCCGCTGCTCCCTTCAGAGGATCCTAGAGCTATAACATACCACTCTACTAACAGGGTTAACACCTCCTGTTGTTCTCGCCATTACTACAAAACTTATTAATTAAGGCCAACACCGAGAACTAAGACCCCAGGGCCCCACCCCCCCTGATACGTAGACCTGAGATGAAATGAGGTCTCAAGGAAGATCACAACTTGACCAGCCGACGGTTAATATAGCTATGCCCTGCTGTAAAAGATTAGTGAATAGCGGGGTCATTTACTATAGGCGCGTTCACACCAAGTACTTTTCCCACAAAGGTTCCTTAGAACTCTTTAGTTCTCATGAATTAAGTACAGATCGCGTTCACACCGGAAATTAGTTCCTGGGGGTGGATTAGGCAAATTAAGCCGCTGACGTCACTTCTTCTTCTTCTGCTTTGGGTTTACTGGCAGACCGCAAACAACTTCACGGCGTATACTGCCGCCCAAAATCCCAGGCCGAAAGTCCCCGGAGTTAGGGACTGGCTTCAGTAGAAGCTGCTGGGACTCCCAGCAGCTTCTACTGAAGCCTTCCGAGTAAACGGCCAGAACGCCGACACCTCCTCATCTCCACCGCTCCCATGTTTTATTTTGTGTTGTCATAAGTTAGTCTCTCTGCGTTTCTGCGCTGGGCTAGACTAATGCTAATGCTAATAATGCAACGCGAGGATAATAAAATGGCGGCTTCACAAAGGTTTTTGGGAGTTTGACGGGGCGTGGTTTGCATTCCGCCCAGCCAATCAGACACAGGAACCTTTTTCTCCCACGAAAGTAACAGGGACTGAAAAGGGGGTAAAAAAGGTTCTCTAGAACTAATTTAGTTCCTGGGACTTTTTGGTGTGAACGCAACTAAATCGTAGTTCTCAGGAACCTTTGTGGGAAAAGTACTTGGTGTGAACGCGCCTTTTGATTGATTGTTTTGTGTTGAGAATGTACCATTTTCCCGCAGAAAATAAGCCCAATTTATTGAACAACAAGTGTCTCATGGGTGAGTGTTTTTAATTTGTCGTTTCTGCTGATGAGATGAATCACTGTCACTGGATTAATGTCCTCAGCTATGCATGCATGGGGACCTTTTAACACTTGCACGCATCGTACAGTGTGAAATCATATGTCACTGATGCTCCTCTGTGATAGATAAATGAGGAAGAACGTACTTGATAGGAAACATCCTTTTATAAAATGTGAGCTGTAATTCTACGCCTCAGACCAAGTGGTATTGCTGTTGATGCCGCAGCACACCCACGCTTATCACCTAAATGAGTGTGGATGGATTTAATCAGCCCAAACACAAGCTAATATTATGTTTATCCCTTCTACTTTTCTCTCCAGACTTATGGTGGCTTATTATCTCCACCTCTGCACTTCTGGGTTGATGAGTTTCACATACAAGTATCATGCTGACACAGATATGCTTTGTACGGGGCTTGTTTCCTAGCATGCTCTTCAATTAGTCCAATTTATGTAGCGAGGCCCGGATTCACCTTCAAAGCAGGGGAGCAAACAGCAAGGCTTCTATTGATTTGGCCCTGCTTTTCCTCTCGGCCATTGATTAAATCTCCGGCATTATTTGCTGTACAAGCCAGGGGGACGGCGTTATTGCTCCGCTCTGCCGTTACCTGTCAGTTTCCAGCTCTGCTAGACGGGGAAATAAGGGCACCAGAGGTAAAAGAGAGGGATGAGATGAAGAACAAGAGCATCCCCCACTTTTCTCTTCCCCCTATTTTTTCTTTTTATAACTACAGGGACAGATTTGTCCCCTAATGAAGGTCTCACCACGGAAACGAGAGTGGTCTATGGGGTCACAGGGGTTCCTGGAAACGCCCTCTTATCCCGTGCCGGCTTACCCCGACAGCCACTGGGGATGTCAGTGCCCCAGTCCAAGTGTTTGACCCCTCAGATTGATTCATCGTAATCAACTGTGGACCAGGAAGAATCCGGAGGATGCCTGTGTAGTGGGGAAAGGCACCTTGGGACCATACAGACAATCTCTAGACCCTCCATCAATTTAAACATGACAGGAACCAAAGACGGAGCGACAGAGAGCTGCTGCTAGTGAGGGTGAGAGAGTGGGGGGCTCAGGCGGTGAGCAAGCTGGAGAAGGACAGATGAATGTGTATGTGTTGGTGTGTGTGGATAGGTGGTGATAGTGGGATATAGGACGGAATATGGTCCCTAAGGCCAAGACCGTTAATTAGCTTTGTGAGAAAACCATCACACTAACAAGCCAAACAAACTTATTAGACGACTCCCATTATCCTTCCCCTTCTCCCAGGGCCAGCGCTAAAGTGGCAGTTTGAGAGACAGCTTTTCTTCAGCTGCTATTGTAGATTTACACCTTTGCATGTTGATTCTGGTCAGGCACAGAGAACACCCAGAAACTCTTTTTCCCCTTCTGGATGACTGCCCTCGTGTGGAGCGATACTCACTCTTTCACAGAACGTTCTTTTAGATCACCTCTGTTTTTGTTTTGGCAGTAGATGAGACCGGTTCAATTATGTGTTAGATACAAAGGGAAATGATTCCACAAGCACTCCTTCTCACTTTTCTTCAGGCATGACTGCACCACTGGCTTTATGTCACTGGTGTATAGTACAATCCGGCGATAAAAATGAGCTTGGCGCGTAAAGTAGCATCTGCCCACGCAATCTACACAACACTGAGTGGCCGGTCTTCAGCAGCCACTGGAAGCACAAACACACTCCCCTGTCCTAACAGAGCTGCAGCAGAGTAAATAATGCTCAACATAAATCCTAAAGGAAGGGAGTGGATCACCAAATGTGGACTCAACTCTCAGCAGTCGTGATTTGAGCATTTATATGCTAACCCATAAATTGCATGAAAAGTTGGCCTCTGCATGCATAAACACACACTATCTCCCATGTCAGTCTATCACTCATACACAAAGTCACATAAAACCGCATATTTAGAGGTGTATTTATCTAAGTGTATTACCAACGTCAGCGCCATGGTCTCATGTTAAAGCACATGTAGTCTGGTACCAACGGCATATGGACGCAGGGGACGATATGTCTTGCTCAACATAAAGAGGCCACGGTGTAGAGTGAGAGCAGATGCAGTTCTCCAGGGGTGTGGCTGGCACCGGGCTGCTTTCCTTGGCCACTGTCCATGCACTCCCACTGGTGCCGGACTGTAGGAGATGCCTTTAATATGGCTTTAAGTCCCATTGAACAGTGGGGAACCCAGGGATCCAATTTAATACCAGCCAGCTGCCCAACTCGCCTGCTCACGGTCTGCCATATGTACGTCTTAGTGAGAGTGAGTGTGAGCAAGTTGTGTGTCTGTGTGCATGTTTTAATGATGCATGTATGAGTGTGGAGTTGATGTAAATGTGTACAGGAGTGTTAGGAGTTCTTTTTAGTCTGAGGATTTACAATGCAAAAACATTGTGTAATGTAGAGAATTGTGATCGTGTAATGTTTGAATTTAAAACAGCACACCATCTGGACACTTTTTCAAAACCTAAAATCTGGTTATTTCAAATTACGTTTTGACTCAAGATCTAAGGTGATAAGAAAGTTCAGAATTGCTAAGTTAATCAGCTTAGTCCAATAATGTAGTCCAATAATAGTAGTCCAATAATGTTTAGACATAGACAGAATATTTCTGAAAAATCTAAAGAAGATACCTCAAATAGTGCTTGGCAGAATAATGTATCTGTGATAGGAAAAACAAAAATGTAGGGTGATCATCTCCAGAAAGAAGTGCCCTCGTTGCAGTGTAAAAAAAAACAAGGAGGCCAGTTATGGCTCCAAAAAATGGATGAAATCACACTCCAAATATGCTCATTTTATCCCACGTTTCTCTCTGTTCTGGTGGGTGCGGTGTACAGGGCGGTATTAAAAAAATGTGGCATTCCAAGAACGGAAGGGCCCCTCAGTCTTCAAACTCCTTGGGCGAATAGCCAAATCCTGCTACCAACCTCCTCCTCTGAGAGCGGAGAGGCTGTGAGAGCTGAGGTTTGACATTGAGCCACTGGAGACCAGCTAGCCTAACCTCAACCCTGAACCCCAAACCACTGCAGGAGTCCTGCGGCCACCCTCGCTCAGAACACACGGATGACATTTACTGTGTGGCGGAATTCACTGCTCCCTCAGTGATCTCATAATCCATATGTTTGTGGACAAATGGGTGCGTGTGTGTAGTTTGGGGTCACCATTTTTACAGAGGGGAGCGAACTTTTTGCTACAAGCTTCATTATTTGTAGAGAGGTCCCGCTTACAAAGGCCCTTTTGACCAGAGCTGTGCCATCGTTAAAGTTTGCTGACTTTCACTAGTTCCACTGATTTAGACAAATACACAGTATGTGGAGAGGTGATGAAAGAAAATGAACAATTGCAGATAAATAGTTTGGGCTGTGTACGTATGTGTGTGTTTGTGTGTGTGTGTGTGTGAGTGTGTGCGTGTGTAGAGTAATGATGCGCTGTGTCTGGCCGTAGTCGCATCTTAATGATGGATGGTCGATTATAGAGAGATTTTCTTGCTCGTCCCAGGCCCAATGCGCTCTGTTATTAGCATGCATATAAATGGATCATACCCAGCAGCCTCTTTACTCTCTCTCGCTAACGCCATTAGATATGCAGCCCTGTCTCTCCATCAATAAGGCATAGTCATACTGGGAATTAATGTGTGTGTGTGTGTGTGTGTGTGTGTGTGTGTGTGTGTGTGTGTGTGTGTGTGTGTGTGTGTGTGTGTGTGTGTGTGTGTGTGTGTGTGTGTGTGTGTGTGTGTG
>NW_011342396.1:279704-287082 GCF_000735185.1 Notothenia coriiceps | reverse complement strand
TTCGTCCCACACCACGCCGCTCCTCTCCGCGTCGCCTTCACTGGCTTCCGGGGTAACTGCCTATTTCTGCGAATCTAACTTCCAGACAATGGTACTTGCGTACCATGCTGCAAATGGATCTGGCCCTTCCTACATCCAGGACATGGTTAAATTGTACACCCCAGCACGTGCACTCCGCTCTGCATCGGCCAAGCGGCTCGCTGCACCAGCACTGCGAGGGGGACCCAAGTTCCCATCAGCAAAAACACGTCGGTTTGCTATCCTGGCTCCAAAATGGTGGAATGAGCTCCCCAATGACATCGGGACAGCAGATAGCATACACATCTTCCGGCGCAGACTGAAAACTCATGTCTTTCGACTCCACTTCGAGCGATAGAATTACTAACAAAGAATTACTAACAAAGCACTTATATACTAACAAAGAACTGGCTTATCTGAAGCCAGTTGAGTAGCACTTGAAATGTTTTGGCTCTATGAAACCTGATGTACTTACTGTATATGATTCTGTTTTCTTCAAGTTTGTATCTCCTTGGTCGAATGGACTTTGGATAAAAGCGTCAGCTAAATGCAATGTAATGTAATGTGTATGTTGGAGAGAGACTTTGGGAAATGTGGATTTTAGCCTTTGCAGACCATTAACATGCACAAGACCCTATGCAACACACTACAGGGAAGGGAAACCCCCAACAAGCATAATAGGCACCCTTTACATATCCAATAATGCATCTTTAACTAACAGTTAAAACCCTTAACTATATATAGTTGCACACAGACACACGCAAATATAACTTACCTATGAGTGGCACTGCAAGAGAGGTGGGTGGCACTATCTTTGATATCAGCAGCAAGAACACAGTGAGGGCCAGCAGCACTGAGATGCACAGCGTGTTCTTCTCCCTACAATCAGACGGCAGGTAGAACACCAGGATAGCCAGAGACGTGATCAGCACACACGGGATGATCAGATTAATGGTGTAAAACAGCGGCTTCCTCTTGATCACAAAATCATAGGTTATATCCAGGTAAGTGATGTCATTGGGATCCTCGTTTTTGCGCGCCGGGAGCGAGACAATGTCCCACTCCCCGCTTGGCGTGAAGTCGTCCCGGCTGGCGAAGTCGCTTGTGAGGCTCAGGTCCAGCTCCGTGTGGTCGTAGGTCCACGAGCGGAACTTGAGAGTGCAGTTCTGCTGGTCGAAGGGGAAGTTCTGCACCTCGATGGCGCAGGCCGACTTGTAGATGGCGGGCGGAAGCCAGAAGATGTCTCCTGTGTTGGAGACGACAGCGTTGCAATAGAAGGACACTTCGTACACACCGTCAACACTGTAAGAGGTTGTGGGAAGATGTAAGATTAGAGTGTGGGAAATCAGAGTTTAAATGCAACACTTAAATATGGACTATTTCAAGTCAGCTAACTGTCAATAAAGTAACAATGACTTTCAAAAAAATTACAGGATTTGCAATACTGGATGAGAAATATCGATGTGGTTTCTTATTAAGGCTCGATGATGATGGTATGCTATCAATAGCGCAATGTAAAAGAAGAAAAAACTCCACTAAGGCAAATCCTGGTGAAATATTGTCTTAATGCAAGCGTCTAATTAGAGACGTTATACCACTACTGCATCTATTTTCAATGGAAAAGTGCTTAATGGGCATTATATTTAACGCTTCAAGGGTGATGTTCTTTCTCCCGGATTACGGTAGCAGTTTCAATCACATTCATGACAATGAAAATGAAACAAAAGTACAAAAATAGTTGGCTAGGCTGAGTAAGATGGAGCTTTATTAATAACCGTGGGGAAATTCAGAAGTTGCAACAGCAACAAGGTAAGGATGAAAAACAGGACAGCACAGATTCACACAGGTTAATACAATTAAAGATGAAATCAAAGATAAAAATAAAAACATGACAAACTATGAAATAAGAAATGAATGAAAATGAGCATAATATACATATTGGGTCATATGACCAAATATAAGAAATGAATTAAGAAATGAATTAAAATTAAACTATAGACATATTGGGTCAAATATACATATTAGATATATTTACATGAATGTGTGGAAACAGTGTGTATTTGTGTCCAGTAATTGTGTCACATTGTTGACCCCTTGTTGTGCAGCCTGATGGCAACAGGCACAAAGGATTGTCCGAGGCGCTTGGTGCTGTGCCGAGGAGGGATGAGTCTGTGGCTAAACGTGATCAATGCATGGCTTAAAATAAGTTACGATCCCTTATTAAAGTTACAACAGTACACAAACGGGGGTAAAGTCTTTGTATGACCCTTCAATCCACCGAGCCTAAAAACACAAACTTCCGCAGACTTTGAATCAATATGTGATAAATAAAATCACAAATACAAACCTATTTGGGGCAAAATAAATTTCCCTAGAAGCGTAATTGATAATGCTGTTCTGTTGTATGGGGACGAAATTTTTCCGGAGACCAGGAAAATCTATTTTTGCTTCATTGCAATTATAATAATCAAACAAACCCACACTCTCCCCCATGATTGTCTAAAAGCAGACGTTGATTAAGCAATTCCTAATCCCCTTCACCTCAGCAAAAAAATTTAAAAACAAACTAGGCTTAGAAGAGAGAGAATGCTGAACATTTAATTACAAAATCCCTATAGAAAAACAGGCTTATTTTGGCTACAGATTTTCTGCTTTTAACGGCCGATGGCAATTTTGGAAAACCTCTTAATGATATACTGTAAATCCACTAATACCATACTGTAATCCATTAATAAGAGGCTGCCACACACAAATGCACACAGGCTGAAAATGTTATATTTACTTTTCCATTCAACCGGTTTTAGAACAACATAATAGAACTAGATGAACAACTAAACTGGTTTCCACTTTCGTTGGATGACGTGCACATACTTACTTGTTGTAAAGCACTATATCCGGAAGCCAGATGTGTTTGGATGGTATTCTCAGTTTTTTGATGCCTTCGTACTTCTCTGGGTCCCATCTTAGCCTATAATCATTCCACTCCTGCAGAAATAGTGTTAATAAATTATGTCACTGACAGAATCACCCACATACTGTATGTTGGGCATACTGGGCACGCTAGATAAAAAATGATTGTACCTGAAACAGCCACAAGTTGGTCGTCATGATCTGTTCTCTTTCATTCTAGAAAAAAACAATGATATAATTTACATAAAACTTAAACTTTATAAAATAAATGGATGAATTATTATAGTGCTGTCTACTGGCAGTGTTTTTAGTCAACGCAGAAACATAAACCTTTTCTTCATCTGCATTACTTTCACATTGGTCTTGCTCAGTGTTGGGACTAACGCGTTACTGTAACGCAACTACTTTTTGCGGTAACTAACAGCGTTACTAGTTACCTATTTCCATTAAGTAACGCCGTTATAGTTACTGTGATTTAAATCGGTGCGTTACTGCGTTACATCCTGTGATGGAACTCAACCGAATCTCCCTGCGGATGTAACTTAAAGGCGAATACAGCGATGTCCTCTCACAGCAGCATGGAAAAGTGAAAGTGACCAGAGAGGAGTGATGATTGNCCCCCCCTTTTTTTTTTGGGACGTAATGGGCCTGTTAAAAAAGAGTGAAACCTTGTGTTGTTAAAAGACTTATTCCTGGTTTCTTTGACATGTGTTTGAGTGTGTTTCATTATATATCTATGTATATCATTACATACTGGCAAATGGTGCTGCTACATTTTGTGGCTCAACGTAGTGGTAAGCTTTGCAGGACACTGTGTGTTTGTGTGGGTGTGTCTGCATGGGTAGAGGGTACACTCTTTGCCAAAAGGCATTTCCTAATTTACTACCTGGCAATCCTCAGTGTGCAGGAAGCACGCCATCCAGGGATTCATAAATCTTTGTAACACACAGGTTATTGCTCTTTTTATGTTGAAATTCTGCTTGCCTTCGAATGTTACAAACAGTGTTTGCTTTAACAACACAATCTGTTCTACACAACAGCCATTTGTTTTATGGACTATATAAGTTTCCGAGTTACACTCACGAGCAAGAGACAGACAGGGAGAGATATAGCTGAGCATAATGAACTGCCTCCCTCCCCAATAATCTACAAAGTGACATCAGCACCATATTTAAGAGGGAAAAAAGTGAATTATGTAAAATGTCTGGCAGTATTTCCTAACCTCATATTGCTGTGGTAAATCATTAGAGAGCATCATTGAGATTTCTGCTACAAACACGGATGTTTCATGAATCTGAGTTTCTGTAATTGTGTGTACAATGTATAATGCCTATGTGTACTTGTACCATTAGAATAAGCTATAGCCTTCCTTAATGATCCTGATGTGTCTTTCTTTTACGGGTCACTGTCTACCTATTTACTCATAATTCTACTAACAAACATTTCTCTGACCTTTTGCGTGTCTCACAAAAGCAATTAGCTATTTATTTTACCATAAGCATAAATTAAAACGTCTCACGCCAACTTTTTTCTTACTGTATAAAAGCATTTACCAGAATGGTTTGTAGAAATCATAGACCCAAAAGTAAAACAAGGCAACAAATGCACCAAAAAAGAAAAAAAATGACAAGTTTTGAACTTTCCTTCACCCTCAGTATCTTTAATATCTGCAGGCTTTATACCAACACTTCCTGACGTGTGAGTGAAACGTCCATGACAGGTAGCGAAAAAAGTTGACACCATTCTCTGCCAGACAAATATGTGAAATGGGACGCACCGTTTTGGAAATAATGTAGGGGCATATAGTAAGATCTGGGCCTCTCTAGTTAACAGCCACCGGCAGCAGGAAAGGACCTCAGATTGGCATGCTTGTCAAGTTAAATATGTGCACGGCCTCCTGACAAAACCCAACGGTTCCCATGTGTGTGCACTCGTGTGGCAAAGCAACTGCTGTTAGGGCAAGATTCTGTGTGTGTGTGTGTGTGTGTGTGTGTGTGTGTGTGTGTGTGTGTGTGTGTGTGTGTGTGTGTGTGTGTGTGTGTGTGTGTGTGTGTTGTTATGGTAGTATAGAAGAGAGGACGTTCGGGAAGAGAAGGATAAGGGGTGGTGAGGGAGGCTGAAGGGCAGTAATGGGGTCAGCCTCAAAGGTGAGGACTATAATCCATCAGTAACCTTTCCTCCCACATACACAGCATATACAGCCATGTGCAGCGCATGCATGTGTGCACGTAAGCACACATAAACACACTCACTCTCATGTAACCCCAGCATCAAACCCTCAGCCCAGCGTCTGTTGTTTGATGAAAACCAGAATGCCCCTCCAGATCACACAAATCCCCCTTTAACTTTCCAACAACTTTAGCATTATAGGCCAAACTGTGTGTCTGTGTTGACAATATTTAATGCCCAGGGATTATCCTCAGAGTTCAACAAAGAATTCAGACCGCTGCCGTCTCAGTGTGGGTTTACACAAGCTTTTGATGGATACCCCTGAATCTATTAACCAGCTGTGTACTGTAGGTGTAGATGTGCCCTCTGGTGTGCTGCATCACTCTTTAGTGCTCTGTAGTTTCTTGTTAATTGTACCAGGATCCATCTTGGTGCCAGCTGGAAGGGATGGAATATCCCAAGCTGTCACCGGCAGGTTGTTCTTAAGCCCCAAAACCCAGTGTTCATATTCAGTTTGTACACTATAGTATTGAGCTGAAAATGTTTGCATCTCTTTTCTCCAGTCACCTAATGAGATGTTCAACAAGTACACAGCAAGCGACCAGGGTGCCAAAACCAGAGGAAAACCGCATAAGCTCTAAGGTTTGCATTTCTTTTTCTAACACAGAAATTGAATGATCGCCTTTTTCCTTTTTAACAGCGAACTAAAGAGAATAACCCAAGAACGTACGATGCTGTTGTAATAATTCATTTTTGGTGGTTGCCACATTGCTTAGAGGCTGTACAGGCATTGAAACTGGGCTGGCCTTACTAGTGAGGAATGAGAGCTTTAAACCTCCGGCCAGGTTCTGCCTGGAACAAGGCAATCTCCTTCGCTCACTGAGCCTGCATTTTTAATGAGAACATCTGCTCCGGTGGCCCTCTGGTGGAACCAAGGCTTGCTTAATCACACAGTCGAGCCCCTCAAGTCCCTCGCAGAGGGATCTGCTCAGCCCAGTGATCAGACAGAGCCGGCCACTTCGGACTACAGCAGAGCTGGTGGGGAGAGAGGAAAAGGGGGTGGAGAGGGCATAGCGGATGTATTATATTTGATGCAAAAGAAAATCCATAGATAGTAGAAGTTAAAAGAAGACAATTAGAGAATATATCTGAAAGGAGAGTAGGGGGAGATGCAGACAGAGGTCTATTAATGTGATAACTGCACTAGCCAAAGCTTATTTCTCTCATTTGGGCCTCTGTCCACACATCCTGCCCCTGAAAATTGACCCTTTTAAAAGTGCTCGAAAGTAAAGGTTGGTGTATTTGTAACTGGATGGTCTAAATGAAAGGAAGCTTATCTAAAATGCTGTTACCTATATACATTGTTGCATAAAGGCCTTATTCTTTATACAGAAACAGTTAGAGCCTGTTTGTATTGCCTCCAGCTCCCCCCTCATCTCTTTCTGTGTCTGTTGTTATATGATTGCACAAGCATGAGGGGGTGCTGAGCCTTATTTCAAAGGGTTAGATGTATAACAAATGTACCCCTGAACAACTGTTATAAAGGGAAATTAGCCAGAAAAAAACCTTCTTCGGGCAGTGCTGTTGGAAATGCAATATATAATATATGTATACATTTTTTTTAATGAACAAACAGTTATTAAACTGACTGTTTTTCTCATCAGGTTAATTTGAAATATTGTCTTCTCCCTATTTTCAGCTGCAAAAGTAAATTGTACTGTATTAGGAAGAGAAAGCTGTTAAAGCTGAAATTAAACAGCAATGAGCTTTCTTATTAAAATATAAATCTCTACTGTAGCATGTTGTTGGGTTTTTGCTCCAAAGTGGCATGTTAAATGAAGATTATAATTCTATATGTTACCAATTCGCAACTAGTAGTATTGGACATTTTATAAGAGGCAAGCTCAATGGAGTATATGCGTTTTACCCCAAAAAGATATGTGAGGTTAACTTGTCGATATTTCTAAAGACTAAAATGCATAAAACATTTAATATTCCATATCCACATTTTATTGTTTCAATTATCTCTTTAGTTCTTGCCTTGTTTTTGTTGGGCTTTCCACATCTTCCTGATTAAACAAGCACTTTAAATTGAATCACTCCAGTTCTTACCATAGAAGGAGCACAAGTTTGTGTGTGTGTGTGTGTGTGTGTGTGTGTGTGTGTGTGTGTGTGTGTGTGTGTGTGTGTGTGTGTGTGTGTGTGTGTGTGTGTGTGTGTGTGTGTGCTGCGCATGCGTGTCTTGGCACATGCAAATTACATCTGTATATTAGCCTGTTAT
>NW_011342396.1:262417-279668 GCF_000735185.1 Notothenia coriiceps | reverse complement strand
ATATCTTCTCATTTCATTAAGAGCCCATTTCAAATTAGTGACACCTTTAATGTGAACTGTGCATCGTTATCTACAACAAATTCGTATTATTGGGTAAGTTATCCCTTTGCAGCTCACTGAAACCTAATAAAGTCAACTTCCTGTGTGTGTGTGTGTGTGTGTGTGTGTGTGTGTGTGTGTCTGCGCATGCGTGTCTTGGCACATGCAAATTACATCTGTATATTAGCCTGTTATTATATGTGACTGTGGTCTCCCTGCATATCCATTATTTTGTGAACTTTTACCTGTTATTATAAATATGTGCAGGTACATTTGCTTATATGCATGTGCTCGTGCTCACATTCCCATGTGTATTAGCGACAGACAGACTGACCCTCTTAGCAAACTGAGCGCAGTGAAATACGAGCTGCTCCGATGCTATGAGACTGCTAGCCTCTGGTTGAACCTCCAATGAGGCCCACCTCTGCCTCCACCACCACCAATTAGATAGCACCCATAATGCAACCTGAAAGATGCAATGAACCTGGTAGGCTTTTATAAACATCCTCCCTGTCTGCGACCAACGCTCACAGCCTCGTCCTTTCAGCCTAACTTTGTGTGTGGGTGTGCGTTTAAGTGTGTGTGACTGTGTGTGTGAGTTTGAGTGTTGAGAGTGATAGATGGTCCCTCCCAGGGATGCACTGCCAGCCTGACAATGAGTGTTATAGTCATTGCTCTCTCTCTCTCTCTTGACTACATTATCTTATCTGATTACTCTCTCAGCCGGGATGCTCAGACATACTGGAGACTGCAGTGTAATATAACATGCCTATATGACTTGTGGTTGCTACATGAGATATGCCACCACACACATCATACCACCGGTAACATCAGACCTGTCTGCTTGCCTCTGCAGACCTAAGCTTCATTGTTATTAACCATACACAAGAACTGAGGCACAGACAGTCGGGCATATCAATGCTGCAGAAAAACTCTGTAATTACGCCGTAAATCAAAGCAATCTCCGGCCAAGCTTTGGCCAGTTTATCTGCAGTCGTAGATTTAATGTACACAGCGAGGTTGTCTTGCCCCGTGACTTGTGTTCACCTCGCAACGGAATAAGGAACTGGCAACGGCGAGCAAAGCATAAGTGTACAACGATGATTGATGCCTCTTCTTTATTCATTCCCCGTCTTTTGAGCTGAAAGATAGTTTTCCCGTTGTTGGATCATAAAGTGGCAGTGAAACTGTAGCCTGCCATCAGTATACAGCACTATTAAATAATCCACGGTGTTTTCAGTGGCCTGTGGGGACGAAGCAGAGGATGGTATAAACATTAGAGCCAGGAACAGCCCTCCAGTTAGTTTTTTTATGCCATGCGAACAGGTGTGAACTCTGCCTCTCTGCTTTCAAACAATTGTTGGAAGTAATAAGAGACATCAAGCTTAGGATTGTGCTACGGGCTGCAGCAACACATTCTCCTTGAAGTATATCCAAATGACGGTCTTCTTTTTGCAGTATAACAACAGCTTGTGAATATCATCCTATAAATACTGTCTGAATTTTAAGTACATTTCAACCGCTTTGAGTCGTGTTGTATGCATGATGCAGTTGACACACTTGCAAGGCGTATTGCTATGTTGCGTCAGATTTGCTGTAAAGTAGAGGACTTAACTTTAAATGGGCCACGTGTTGCACCAATCCATCATTTTCAGAGCAGTGTGACTAGTTTGAGGTCAGGGGAGAGGATCAGTTGTTTAGGGGGGCAGAAAATCGAGGTCAGAGGGAAAGAGGAGAGAGAGTGTGGGAGGGAAAGTGATAAAAAGTCACGTACCTTCTTCCTTTCGTATACACTAAGCTACGGTGGTCTTCATTGTAGATGCTTCATGCAACTCCTGACTTTGTTGATCAGTGTAGGCGTCTGTCATCAACTGTTAGAGATGAATTTGTTCCAGATTTTGATACATCAGAGTAAATTAAATATCAGTTTCAAGGGAGGGCTGTGACATCAGATTTGAATTAAGACATCTTTGGCTAGGATTTAAGCACAAGAAAAGGTTCCCACGTTTGTCTTCCAAAGTACACGTTCCTGTCTCCATCTCCTGACTGTATAGGAACATTTTCTTTTGTGTAATATAGATCATTTTCCATCTAATTTACCACCATTTGATCTCGCCTCTCTTCATCTCTGTGTCTCTCTGCTCCTCTCACTCTGTGATCGCGCCAAAGCATGCAGAAAATCCATTTCCTTTTGGCTGATTCTCCGCGCTGAAGCACTCACAAGGTCTTGTACAACGAGTCAGGAAATAAAGTAAGGTGAGACGGGGTAAAATAGATGGATAAAGGAATTGGAAACAATTATTTGGATTAAAGGAAAACATGTGAAGAGAAAGAAGGAAAGACAAGAGAGTGTTTTCTGGCTAAATAACACAGTGTCAGATCTTTGTGGAGAGCAGTGTGGGCTGACATGGCTGGAACAGAGGAATCCAATGGACCGGTGACTTTCAAATTAAAATGTTGCACTACGCATATTAATCACACCAAGCAAGAGGACTATTACACCCCGAGGTGTATTCATGAAGTGTGGGCGGTTGATCTAGAATTGGTTTTGGTTACATATTAAAAAGCAGTTAGATGGTTAGGAATGTTACACCAGATTATTACTCCTTTATGTTATAATGTTTTCCATCTATTCGCAATGGAATGGCTGTCAAACACATTTCCTCCCCTGTAATGAATGAGTGTGTGTGTGAGAGTGTGAGTGCAGGGGTAGGGGTGCATGCATCTGTAAGATAGGCTTAACCTTGTAATAGTATCTCTGCCTTTTGTTGCTAGACTTCCTTCAGGGTAACCCAGAGGTCAGTCTTTGTCATGTGTTTTTGAGACTTACCAGTTACATTTGATAACCCTTTTTGGAAAAGATGACTCAATTGCTTTTGAACTTATACCTTACTCTTTTGGAATGCTGGGTCAATTTGATAGAATACAACATATTAGCTTAATTTCCTAGGCACGCAAACTTGAAAACTGTTTTAAAAACTAAATGCTAACTAAGTTATACACAAACAGAAGAGACTTTCTTGCTCAATAGCAAAACCAAGACTCTAGTAATTACAGTACAAATGCCTCAGAGATACTAGAATTTGGAGGAAGAAAATCCCAGCTCTCTTACCTAAATAGTTCGCTCCCGTAAGTGCTTCTATATGTGCATATGGATTGGAATGTGCTGAAGAAAAATGCATAGTGCATGCAAATACATACGATTTCTGTCCTCTGGCAAGATCTACACTATTTTAAATTAGCTGACTCCTCCACAGATCCCCGGAAAACATTTGAGGAAATGATTTTTTAAAGACAACAACAAGTCATTAATATGAAAGATCATTTTAAATTCACTGTTTATTCTTCTCCGTTGCTCTGCTTTGAGAGCACTTTAAATTAGGCAGAGAAGTGAATACCTTCAGGGGTGCTACTGTGTGTATGTGGTGTGTGAGTGTGCGTGTGTGTGTTTAGTGTGTGTGTTCACATGACTGTCTGTCTATCCCTCCCTCAAATTAGTGTTAATGATGCATCAGTCAAAACTCCTACACAACTTGACAGCATCGTGCATTTTTAATAGGTGTATACTGTTGGTACCATATATTATCATTAATACTAATGACTTTACATTATATAAGCAGGATACATTTTACATGTAATTAAGTGCTTGCCCAAACTTAAAACCATGAACAAATATTAACTAGCTTGTGACATTAAATGTAGAAAAAATAAACATTTCTGCTGTAATTGGAAATGTTACATAACCATAATCTTAGTAATGCTGACTTGCTTGTTATGCAGAGTTTTTTTTTTTTTAAAGGTCCCCTATTATACTCTTATTCAACAATATATTATAGTTCTCAGTTACATACAAAACATGTCTCTGAAGCTTTTGGCTCCAAATACCAAAGAGATCATTGTAGCATCCCATAAACCCCTCTGTTTCAGCCCTGTTTCAAAAGTGCTGATTCTCTGTCTGTTACTTTGTTTAGATGAAAATAAGGAGCCACTACCCACGCCCCTCTGAGAGAGATTTGGTTAAAAAAAAACACAATGGTGCTCTCGGAGGAGATTCAGGTGATAAGGTGGGTGGGGGTTACCTTGGTTGATGATTGGCTAATGGCTACTCAACCCCAAAAAACATTATGACATCATAAAGTGGCCAAAATCTGATCAGCTCATTTTCAGACAGGTTTTTATATAAATGGATCAGGAAAAAAAGAGAGCAATTTTTTTTCCCTGAAACTTTCACAATATTTTTACACAGAGGGGACACCTATGTATGTATAAAAGACATGAAAAAGTGGATTTTGCATAATAGGTGACCTTTAAAGTGACGATTTCAAAAATGTTATTGTAGTCATTTTTTGTTTCCAGCTAAATCAACACATGTACAGTATGTGCTTGGGTTCTTTATATCTACTACAATGAGTTGTTTACTTCACTATACTTTTAACGTGACTTTTGCAATAGCACAAATCCCACCTCAGCTTGATAAAAAAGCATTCTACCCAAACATGATGCTGCATCCAATAGGCAGGATTAATCATAAAGCTGCTATAGTGGTGCTGCTCCATCTTGGCCCGCAGGAGACATCAAACGTACTCTCGCTGCCCGCCTGCCTACTGTTTCCCCTGGAGAGATAGAGATAGGTTAGAGAGTGGAGACTGGCCTCTGGTAGTGCAACTCTCTGTGGAGTCCATATTGATTACACCTGCCACTGGCGGCTAGCTGGAGCTGTGTACTCTGACAGCTGGCAGCACAGGGCGAGATGGATAACTGCTCCAGCCACGCTGTAGCCAGCTACATCATCACTTGGCTTTGTAGAGGGTGTTTGGAAGACTTACTTTTTCTTTTCTTTTTTTTTGTCACTGGTGCAGATTTAGTTTGCCTCTTTACAGCCGGGTTTACCTGTGTGGGACTGATCCAATCTCAGGGCTTGTTTTCTGAAAGTGAGGTCTATTGGCATTTCTGTCATACAGCAAAACAACAAAACTCAATCATCAAAACAAGCTGACTTTATCTTGTGTGTTTAAATGGCTGCTAATTATAGGACTACCGCACGCACAAGTGATTTAGATCAATAAGCCCCCTGTGTTACCCTGAATACCTGAAGAAAAGTTGTTATGCTTGCTTGTCTCCAGCGTTAACGAAGAATGAAAAGACAGAGAGATGAATTTTTTAAAACGGATACTGCTTTAAACAACAGCAAATCTATACAAAAACTATATTTCTAAAAATGTTCTCTTAAACCTTACCATGTAATACTTTTGATGGGTAGCATGCATACACAAGCGCAAGACTGCAAAACATTTTTTATTTATTTTTGTGAATATGCTTGGAAATTAGTGAGCATACGACATGATGGAAACAAATTGGATTTTTACTACACAGGTTGTGTTTGAGTTCATGAACTGATTATTTTATATTTATTTGCTTTTGTTAGATGTGCCCCCATTTACCTCGTTTCATTAAGACTTTCCTCTTTCTTTATTCTTAGTTTATCATGAAGGCCAGCAACAAAGACTACATTTTCTTCAAGAACTTAAGGTCATTAATATAAAAAGGATCATTTTGGTGATTATAGACTAATAATAACCAGAAATGAATTCCCCTTAATACTGGCCCTTTAACGCTGAGATAGAAGCCCTCCAACAAAAATATATATTCTCCATATTGTATTCTACACATGGATGACCACAGGCTTGAGTCTAAATGTTTTCTTATCAGAGATGGACAGCATTGGAAGTGCTTCAAAGTGAGTTAGTATGAGACTTGTTGAGACATTTTTTGCTCTTTCTATCAGGCCCTGAGGACGCTTGCTAAACTCCGCTCTGAAAGCAGGAGGAGTGACTTGTGGGAAGAGTTGGGAGGTAAAGCCACTGCCAATCCTTTTCCCCTGTTACCTCGCAGTCCCTGCTGTAGGCTGCTGGGTATATGGTGTTGATTATGGTGATGAGCGGCTATAAACTCAATATTTTTCGAGGTGCGGTGAGAAGACTGTAAAGTAGGCAAATGCCTAGTATCTCTCACAGGAGAGCCATAGAGTGAGCAAGCTAAATGGGTGTAGAGGGATTCAGATGGCTTAGTCAGGATAAGGAATTGGGATCTAGCGGTATGTTTCTCTCATTTCTGTCTCCCTCTCATCTTCTCACTCTCTCTCTTTATCACTATTGATTTTCACACCCCTAAGGCCTTATTTACAATCCTTAACTTTCACACGGCAGTCTGTGACAACGGCAGTGTGATGCAGACATTGAAACGCAAGCCTTGACAAATCCCCGATCATCGCTTTTACAAAATGCACTCATGAAGTCCCTTAACTTAAGCAAGCATTGTTAACAGCGTTGAAATTAAAAAAGTAATTTGATAGATGACAGTCTGGATAGAGTCTTGTCTCACTGAAGTTGGCCAAACATTTGCTCTGCTTAATGATTCATATTTCTCCTTATTACGCTCACTTTCTTTGTCAGTGTGCACATTGTCATTTCTTCTTTGCCTGTGAACGCAGCTTCCCCCAACATCTGTCTTTAGTAGTGCTCATCAAAGACCAGCGGCTCCCCTGACACCGTTACAAGAATCCCAGATCAAGTTGCTCTACTTTTATTTATGTGTAGTGCCATGTGTTTAAATATCTTCATGCGATCTCAGAGCTTAGTCTGTTTTGACCCAGCCATTATTTCTGTGGTGAGGACCACAAAAAACCAGACCTCTGTGTCTCATGAGAGATCAAATCAAAGAGTTAGTCCAGAACCGGAGAGAGGGAGAGAGAGAGAGAGTCAGTTTAGGTATTTAGAGTCAGTCAGCCTCTGTCAAGCAAGTCGCTTCTCAGCTGTCTGCTGATGCCACATGAAGTAGGAGACATGCCTAAGCATTAATGGAACTGAAACAAAAATAAACTATTTCAAGTATAAAAAGAGATGCACACACACAGCTGCGTAGAACTTGGCAGTGTTGCCTTTGATTTATTCCTCCGGGGGAAGAAGGACGGTATTTGTGTGTTTGTAGGAGGAGGAAAAAAAAACATGGCACACAAGGAACATTCCAAGTTCGCCACAGGAAATCAATTTATTTGAGAGGGCAGCCAGTCTAAAAATAGAGAAGCCCCAAACAATAGAGTTGGAATTAATTGCCCATATTTTGTGAGAAGGCAAGAATACTCCAGAGAGCCAAAGTTTGTTCTCAGTCTTGTTTTCATATGTGTATTATGGAAATATTAGTCTGGTCTAGTTGTCATGTTGTTTTGTTTTAGGCATATTTTTGCATGTTTGCAGCTGTCAAAACAGAACTGAATTCTCAATCATTTCCCTCCCTCATATGACGACTTACCACTTGTCAACACTACTGCCAGCTGCCTTATTTGACAGGATATGATGATTTATCGCAAGTTCTCCACAGTAAATAGACAATAACTGTTTTGTCACACTCCACCGAGTTCTAACTGGGTTTTCGGGGAGTGTGTGAGGGAGTGCTTTAGGGGCCTTATGGGGGGCTGATGTGCCGTTTTTAATGAGATCTCACAGCAGTGTTTAAATATTTAACCGTTCCTGGTGAAGCCTCCCCAACAGCCGCAAGGCAAAACTGGTGAGGTTTCATGCAATCATCACACACTATACAGCACCTTTCCCCTGAAAACATCAGAAAATAAGCACAACCTGAATCTATAATGGCATCCTGAATACACATCCTGCTGTGCCTAATATCCGCACCTATCGACAGAGAGGCTGTCTTCGCCCCTGCAAATAGGTGTTCACGCACCATGACAAAGGGTGAGCATCATGATGAAGAGCTGTTGAATTATACATCTGAATTTTGATGGGATATTTTCAAAACTTTATTTTTTATCCCCACAAAGTAATTCCCCCATATCTACCTCGCTTTTTACCTTTTCCACCTTATTTTGAGCTTTGCTTTGTGCTTTTTGACAAACATTTCACCACCGATCAGTTCAACTCCTACACCCTTCATGTTTTTACATCCCACCACCCGTCATTCAAAGAGAATGGGGCTGGGGTGTCTTCCACCCCCTGCTGTGTTTAGAAGAAGGGGGTAGTGCTGTGCATGCATGTGTGTGATGATGGAGGAGGTTGGGCTGGTTGGAGGAAATATTGGTAATGCATCAAGAAAAGGCTAAGGAATTGTAATTAGGCCCATGTACTTTAATTAAGTCTACCGGATAACTTAAACTCTATAATATAATCCGATTATTGCCCCTCAATCTTGTTTAAAGGTCTTTATAATATGAGGGTACTTGGATCCAAATCCAAGTTTTTAAATGCCCTCTTAAACATATTTAGTTTATGCAGTCACTCTCTTTTAATTAGATTGTTCTAATCCAATTTGATGTAATTCCTTTACACACCAACCCTGGCATTTGTTTGGGATGTTAAAGAGGTTGGTGGATATTTAGGAAAGACCTCGGATGGTGTTTAAATCTGCTTTGGGAACGCTACATACTGCATTTAGGGGTGAGAATAGTGTTTGGAAAAAACACTGTACCTGCCAGCTGGAGGAATCTGGAGGGATTTTAGCCCACAGATGACAGCATCCACAACATCCCCCTTCACTGCCTCCCCCCCTTTTTCAGTCTTCCTCACCAGCTCCTCTTCCTTCTTTTATCCCCATCCCCCAACAGAGACCCATCCCTGCCTGTCTAGCCAAGAGAGCTCTCCCCAAAAATTCCCCATAACATCCAGGTATTGCTCTGAGGCCTCACTGATTGAAAGGAGCATTATTAGCCCCATGCTAACCTGCTCATTCACTCTGTAAAACGTTATTTATTTGTCAAGGGATGTATATAGACATTGCTGTAGGGGTCTTAAGAGTTTGGCAGACACTTGGTGCCAAATCATATGCATGACTCCTCTTGCCATGCCGCTTCATGTGGCTGCCAAGTGAGGCCCACTGGGTTCTTTGCCAGGGGACCCAGACTACTATTCAAACCCCCGCCCCCCACCCGGCCACACTCCTCACACACATAAAAACACCTTGTGCTTCCTCGGTGCCCTTTCTCCCTCCCCCAACCTGTACCAACCCTATGCCCTCCCATTCCCCTCCCACCCCTACAACCTCAGTCTCCGCACCACACTCATTATTAATGATCTGAGGGACAGCTTTCATTTGATCTATTACTTAGGATGGGACGGAGGCTGCTGTGCTGCTGCATCCCTGCTGGATCTTTAATTATTTCATGGAGGGCTTTCCTCCTCTCTGCTGCTCCTTCTCTGTTGTGCAGATGAAATATTGAAGTTGAGGAGTGTAGTGCAAAGTGGCCCCATACAGGGTGAGGTGTGTGTGTGCATTTGTGCTGTGTGGTTCAAGTGAACTGTATATGTGGGTGGACGGGCATGTGTGTGTAAGGCTTGAGCTTTCCCATAGGCTTTTCCATAAATGTGGTTTGGACTTTTATCTTGCAACTTCAGTAGTGAGGTCACAAATTGGAAGCAGATTGCATTAGTTATTAACTTTTTTTTTCTCAAACCGCAGTTCAACTTTGAAACACAAACATTCAATGTGCGAGTTGTTGTTATTGTTAAGACCTCTGAGTGTATCCTGGCCATCTGACAAAAACAACCGAACAGTTGCTTAACGTTTCAACATGGGAAAACACTATTAGCAAATGTAAAGAGAATTATTTCAGTGCATGTGTAATGTACTGTGATTATGGGCCATTAATGTCATATTACAGTAGTGTTGAGGGGCAGTAAGTAATGGCATGGTGTCACCACCCACTTTTTGTTGCCAAGAAAAACAAAGCATAACATCTGACGTGGAAATATGGCTGACACCACAGGCACACAGCTTTGCATTCAGGTATGATGTATGGCCTAATGCTTAATTGCTGTACTCTCCTACTTCATACATGTTGGACTCTCTTGAGACAGAGGCTACTGTGTTAATGGCAATCAAAATTCCACACAGCTCTGTGCTACATTCATTTTGTGTCACACAGCCCATACATAGCGTCACCCAGCAGCTGAGGGCCTACGGATTCAATAAACCCTTCTGAGATACTTACCTCACGTTGGAATCTATACACCATAAACATAATGACACCATATTTTAGTTTATGTGATTACATGTGATGGTATGATTTGCATCCACAGCCTTTCTCCACTCAGTAAAACATTGGATTGCCGTAATTGGTAGTAGGAGTAATCCATGCGCTTATGTGGGGGAGCGTTGGAATGACATTGATATACAGCGCTCCATTAATTGCCATATGAATAGGGTCTGCAGTGGTTGGCGCTCTGCTGATGCATCACAGTAAAAGAGATGGGTCACTCTGTCTTCTCCAGCCCGCAGCTTTGCCAAGCTCATAATTACTAAAACCACCAATTAATCTTCCCATCACATAGGCCAAATATACACTTCCTCCATGTATATGTGAGTTACAGTATGTGCTCTTAGTAAATGTGCATGCTTGTATGCGTGTTTAAACAAGTGGCAGTTATGTGTGCACACCTGTGAGGGTCTGTGCCCATGAGAACATCAAGTACAAACAGCACTATATGTTCTCAGTGTACTCTATAGCTCCCTTGCCAGACACACAGGTTATCAATACAAGTGGCATCAGTTGTGTCAATGTCACACAGTCGAACTATATAGAATTGCCATCTGCAGTTCTAAAAAAGACTTATTTTGTGCAAAGAAAAACATTGTGTTCACGGAGGGTTAATAAGCACATACAGTGTGTATAACTTCTTAGGTTGCCTTATGTAAGATAATAAGAGACCACAAGCAAATATTTAGTATCATTTTCTTTAATTTAAAACGTTTTTTAACTAATTAAAAGTGTGGTATCGGAGTGTAAATTGAATCCTTTTTCAGTTTTTTCCTTTTTGCCTGATTTCTGGGAGGTCAGAACGGCAGTGCACACTTCTTCGTAACAATACTTTTGTAAATGTGTGTCAGAATCAGTGCATGCATGTGTGTGTGGCTACATGAATATGTATTTCTGATGGTAGCTTTCAGTTCTGGCCCCTGGCCATTCAACCTTTACTCATTCTGAAAAGAGCCTCTTCTCTACAGTGTATTCTGGTCACTACTCCTCCGACTAGCTCATTCACAACACCTTACTGGCACCCAGTGCTGACCGCAGGTACTGCATCCACTTGATGCATGGGTGACAGCAGGGGAGATGGAGAACTGTTTACAAGTGGCATTTGCCCCTAATTAAAAGCAGCACTTGTTGGAGCACTTGGTCTGCAGGAGGACTAGCATCCACAGTCACACACACTGGGCCACTGATCCTCTGATAAGCCTTCTCCACTCTGCACAACACACAAACACATTGGTCAACAAGTGAAGAAAACAAGCATATAAACGCAGCAAATTACACTCTACTACATTACAGTGAATAATCTGTTTCATGACACCTTTGAGTATTTTGAATGCTAATGTTTTTTTTGAGTGCACAACATTTACTCCAAGAAACAACACACATGGCTTATAGCGCAGCCATTCCTGAGACAAATGAAGAATAGTCCTTGTGATAGTGATTGACCAAGTCTGCAGAATCTCTCACTTTCTCAGCCCCGAGACAGTCCATTCCCTCCCTTTTTTTCTAATTCTGCTGGCCCAACATCTGGCTGTCCCATGTGGAAAGGCCATTATGTCAGGAAAGAGGATGAATGAAAGTAGCCATCGACCTGTCTGCGTAGCGACTATCATGGGCAGCCAGTGCCTTGCGAGTTTTGACCAGCTTAATGGAGCACAACTGCTCAGCAACTAATCACCTGTTCTTTCTCATCAGCTGCTTCCCCCCCGGGACAGTAATTGATTGTTAAGTGTTTGATGGATCTGACTGAGACTGAGCTGACCTGACTCAGTGGAACGTGCAGTACAGTTTGTTGCCCATCTGTGGTTTCATGTTTTCACACTCACTGGGAACTTTTTTCATCACAGACTGTGGAACATTTGTCCACATGTCACATCGCTGAGTGTGTTTCAGTCATTACCCACTCTGTGTAACAAACTGTTGTACTGTCATGCTGGACCTAGGCCAGATTAATAGAATGTTTGTATAATGTAATCTCAAAGACTCCTAAAGAATTCCATTTATGTTGCAATGCAAGACTACTACAGATTTTCTATTTGTCAAATTATTTATTAATGCTTTCTGTATATGGGATTTATTGATTTCAGTCCTAAAACAGGTGGCCATCTTTGATGAAATAGTTGTTTCTAGTGCTAAATCACTGTTTCAGGGATTTTCTAATAAGGGAGTTGGTATGGTTGTTACAATTTAAGGAATCTTCTAACCCTCCTGTTATATTATAGTGTAGGTTGGACAGAAACATGTTTTTTTCAGGTTTTTCCTTGGATTGAGGATGAATATTACCATTAATAGCGCTTAAAAGAGTGTCCATAAAACAATCCTTAAAAATTAAATAACTATTATGATTGGGTTTCTTATCTTCTGAGCATCTGTTGCTTTTTTCTGATTTGTATGACTGTAAATTAATTACCTTTTAATTAACTTTTGGACACACATTACAAGCTTTTTAAAACATAATCTTGGGTTTCTGGGAATTTGTCCCAACATTTTACATCATCAACAAAATCTATTTTTCAAATAGCAATCAACAGATGCATTTATTATGAAAATAATTAGCTTTATCTGGTATTATAAATGCCAAATGATCAGCTCAAAGGTGTATGTACTGCACACTATAAATATAAATATGTCTCACTTGAGTCTGAAAAGCTGGTTGTGGTCCAGCTCTTGCTCTTCCTCAGTCTTTCCTTGCCCTCTGTCCCTCAGCCTCCTCCTCCTCTCCTCAGGGTCCAGCGTGAGGCAGACCACCAGGCTGGGCTGGAGCAGGTCACTGGGCCAACAGTAGACCTCGGACCCCTCTGCTGGAAGGTTGCACACTGGACCGCTGACTGCTGTGGCAATGGCATACGCTGCTGTGCTGTGCCAGAATCTGAGAACAGTTAATGGATGGTGGATTGAAAGGGGAATGATGGATTGATGTATGATCAGGTGACTAACAGGTGGAGTACACACAATGTTTAACATTGAATTGTAGGTCTAGATCCCAGTGGGATGTGTCTATTGTCCCCTCTGACTCAAAATAGGTCACAAAACTGGCAAACGTCACAACACCTGTGACATCTCAGCTCTCTTTACCTGTCAACGATGACAGGTGTCTTCATACCCTCCTGGCCTATTTGTTCTGCTGTGATGTAGTTCCCCAGAGCGTAGAAAGCCCTGCGGATGAGGGGAGGCTCCCGATCAAAGCGGGCCCTCATGGGGGACAGGCAATGGGGAGGGGACCGCAGAAGAGAGGCCCCGAGAGCATCCCTCAGAGACTCAGTCAGAGTTGTCTTACCTGTGAAGGTAAGAGGGAGGAAGGGAATAGTTACTTCAGAAGCAAAGAAGACACACAAAGACTGAGAGAGATTTTAGAGATCAGAAAGAAGTATTCGTCACATTTTCTATAAATGTAATAATAGGCTTAAGAGTCTCTTGAAAATACAAAACTCCCATCCTACCTACAAGGTTGGGTTTTCATGAGGTTTGAGAAGAGTATTAGATGAGCGAGCTCTTCAATAAACCATTTTCACAGTGATGTAACTTTCCTGAGGTCATGATACATGATATTCCATTAGGCAAGGCTCGCTGGCAGATAATGGCTTTAGCAGAGAACAACTGGCCATCACTTTAGCGAGACATCTATACATCAAGCTGATCCCATATTTATTTATGAAGTAATGGCATTAACCTGTGGCATCCAAGCCTTCTATGACAATAACAGGGAAGTCTGGTTTCCGTCTGGGCTCCTCTCGGCTGGGCAGCAGCGCCAGCACAGCCCTGGCCTCTGGGATGATGTCACCACACTGCAGAACAGACAGAGTCAGTTTGCTGCTGAGAGAGCAGGCAGGAGGGAGTCAGTGACTGTGGTGCGCATGAACACACACTCTACTGTGAGCCACCTGGCACTGATAGATAAAGGGAAGCATTAAGAGGCCTTTTGGACACACTGCTATACCTTCCTTTACCACAAGAGTGTGCAATTTTAGCCATAGCTTGCAAATTAATCAACACTTCTGTTTGTTTATGTTCTTCAAATCAAGCAGTGGTGAAAGAGGTTCTTAGATATTTTACATAAGTTAAGAAGCAATATACTTAAATGTAAAAATACTCTGTTACACGTAAAACTCCAGCAGAATTTGACTTAAGTCAAAATGCAAAGGTGTACCACAATTGTCCCATTTAATAAACAATTATATTAAATGACTTGATTTTAATTATTGATGCATCAAAGTGTCTATCACAGCTAATTTGAAATGCTTTATATTGATGATGGATAGCTTAACCTATGATAATATTATGTGAATGTTTATTTATAATTTGATGCATATGTTTAGTATTAGTTTTTAATATGAATGTATAAAGTACCTAACAAAAGCTGTGTAGTAGGTACATTCAGTGGAGTAGAAAGTACATTATTGGCATAATGGCATCCAAAATATAGTGGAGTAAAATCATTTGAGTATATGATAGAAGTCCTCGCGCAAAGTAGAGTGACCTTCCTCTACTGTAAAAAGCAGATTTATATCATAATGTCACTATAATAACCTTTTCTAGAACCTGGTAGGCCTCCTCAAAACTGTAGAAAACATCCGAGTTGATGATGTTGAGAGTGGATGGGTGGTGTTCTGGTGCTTCTGCTGGTACCACATAGTAGTCCTTTGGCATCTGCATGGTGTGGCTGTCTCCATCAGACCACAGGTGCTGAGTCCACACTCCACCTGTCTCTCCTCTCAAGTATGAACACACTAGCACCGGGTCACGCTGTGTTAAATCTCGCAAAAGACGCTCTGTAGGGGACGAACTCTCGGAAGTATCTGTCAAAAAGTAACCCTTAAGGAGAGAATCCTTGATATTTGGAAGAAATGAGCACATGGGAGACAAATGACATTCTGGAGGCAGGTTTGTCAACAGTTTGTCTTTGAGCTCCGCGTAAAACTTTGCACGTCTGATTGTGTCGCTGCTGCAGACAAGCAGAGAGTAACACTGGCCATCGTTTCCTCTGAACACCCGGGGCACTTCTTCTCCTCGGTGCTTCTCTTGTGTTGAAAAGTAAAAGGGGGTTCCATTCAGCTCCACTGAAAAAACACGAGAGGACCAGTGAGGAAGAAGAGACATTGTCCGCCGTGCCATTTCTTACACCTGACGCATTCGTCGGTATCTGGTCTGGTTCAAGGATATTAACTGCGTAGCATTGCATCATGGCCGCTGAAGGGAAAGCGAAAGTTAACTCCGCTAAACAGATAAACGAAACTTATCCTTCACTCTCAGATGGGTTATCAGAAAACTGCATTGTTGTTTCCGAGAAACGAAATCCTTGGCTCTAAGTCATGTTTATGGATAAGTATGACACACCATAAGAAATAGCTTCTGGTTGTGTTAAGTTCTAAGTGTTAAGTTTCTCTTTGACGTCAGTTATCTCTTAACCCAGGTGTTTATTGAAGATTTAGGAAGAACATAAAAGTCAACTTTGCTGACAAATAATAAACAGAACAGAGCAGGCAATCCATTATAAACATGCATTTCACTTTTTTGCCTCAACCCACGTTTTATTATTATCTTTAATGGCATGCAATCTTACTGAAACCCATATTATTGTTATAGATGTTAAGCCTCCAATAAAGTGTCTTATATCATATCATTGTTGCATCTGTATAATGACTATAATAATACATATTGGAGGTATTTTATCTTCACCTGCACTGTCACATTTGCTCAGTACCTCGCTGCACGTGAGCTGCACCCAGCTGAGTTCCGTTTTCGATGTTTGTAAACAGAAACTTAACAGCTCAGCTGACCGACTTTCCTTACCGCTATATAAAGCCCGTGCCCTGCCGACCTCAACATTCGCACTGACAACAGTGATACGGCTGGTTTGAAGATGAAAACCTCTTATTTGATCACTTCTCCAATGCTGCTGCTGCAGCTCTGCATCAGCAACCTGCACCACATTTTTACGAGCGTCTTTTCTAAAGTTTTTAACTGGACACTCGGAGTCCGCATCCCGTCGACATCCTCTGTCTCACAACTTGACAAAGAAGAGGACCAAAGCAAAGACAAAAATGCGACGGATCCAACAAGTGTAAATTATCACTTTACAAGACAGTGTAACTACAAATGTGGATTTTGTTTCCACACTGCAAAAACATCCTTCGTTCTGCCTCTGGATGAAGCCAAAAGGGGGCTCAAACTCCTGAAGGAATCAGGTAGGCTGCATTTTAAATATCAATCTATTCTGTTTGTGTGGTGTAAGAAATGTTGTTTACAGTTAAACTAATTGCTTCTTTAATTAGGCATGGAAAAGATCAACTTCTCTGGAGGAGAGCCATTCCTGCACAATAAAGGAGACTTTCTGGGGGAATTAGTTCAGTACTGCAAACAGGACCTCCAGCTCCCAAGTGTCAGCATCGTCAGCAATGGAAGCATGATCAAAGAAAAATGGTTCCAGAAATATGGGGAAGATCTGGACATCCTGGCCGTCATCTGTGACAGCTTTGATGAAGCAACAAACCAGCTAATTGGCAGAACTCAGGGCAGAAAAAGCCACATTGACAACCTTCACAAGATTCGAAACTGGTGCCAGCAGTACAAAGTGGCATTCAAAATCAACTCCGTCATCAACACCTTCAACATAGACGAAGACATGACGGAGAACATCCTCCAGCTCAACCCAGTCCGCTGGAAGGTGTTCCAGTGTCTGCTTATCGACGGGGAAAATGCAGGAGATGAAGCCTTGAGAGAGGCAGAATGGTTTGTCATCAGCGATGAGATGTTCCAGGATTTTCTGGATTGACACAGCAGCCTCCCCTGCCTTGTTCCTGAGTCCAATGAGAAGATGAGGAATTCCTACTTAATCCTCGATGAATATATGTTTCCTGGACTGTCGAGAGGGAATGGAGGACCCGTCCAAGTCCATCCTGGATGTGGGTGTGAAGGAAGCCATTTGTTTGAGTGGCTTTGATGAAAAGATGTTTAAAGAAAGAGGAGGGAAATATGTGTGGAGCAAAGCAGACTTCATGAAGTTGGAGTGGTGAAAACACTGCAAATCAAATTCGATGTACCTTTGATGAGGGGTTGCACAGATTATGTTTATAGTGTGTGTGTGTTTTTATTGTTATTTCTGTTTCTTACTTACATCACTGCTTTTGTTTTTTGAAAAAAAAAGCGTTATGTATATATATATATATATATATA
>NW_011342396.1:252730-262391 GCF_000735185.1 Notothenia coriiceps | reverse complement strand
TGTGTGTGTGTGTTGTGTGTGTGTGTGTGTGTGTGTGTGTGTGTGCGTGCGTGCGTGCGTGCGTGCGCGCGCGAGAGAGAGAGCGAGAGAGAGAGCGAGAGGGGGGGGGGTACTGAAGTGTGTCTTCATCTTTTTGCATAATTGCAAAATTGTGTGTGCATCAGCACCATGGACATTGTTTAATGATAGACAGAAAATGTACATTTGTTAAACGCATTACAATAGCTGAATATATCAATAATACTCATTTGGAAAATCACAACGCGTTTTTGTGGTGAAAATATAATAAATAAGAACATTTTTTAAAACACTCGTTTTAATACGTCACCACACAGCCATACTTTGACAGGGGAACTTACTTGTGAGAGAGAGGATGAAGAGCAGGAGGACAGCGCTGGAAGTCATCTCCTTTCCTGGAAGACCTTGCTACTTTCTTATATTGTCTTCCAAAAAAACTGCATCGACAGTGAACAGCTGAAATATACAGTGTTAATACTCCGTCCCGATATCGTAAGCCTTTTTACAACTCACTTCTTTCCACGCGGAGTGATCTCCTTTTACCGGAATACTCAGCAGCGCCAAACCATAAAAAAGAAACTTCTCTAATATGATAAAGAGGTTATTTGAAGACAATGTTTATCTGCCAGAGACAACATGTTGGTCTTTTATTTTATAGATGACTACTATAGAAGCTGTGCTGTCCATTGTGCGAAGCCACGGGGAAATTTAACCGATCCGAATACAGCTGTCCGACTGAGTGCCGCTCTTGTCGTCCATACAAAAAAATCCGTATTTAACTTCTTCTTCTCTGCTTGTAGGCAGCCACGCTCACCTGCGCTATTCCTTCGTCTCTGTTAAAAAGCAGACAAGTTTAAAATAAATTCGGCACAGTGGCAGAAAGAGCAGCGTGAGCGGGAAGGATACTCATTGTACATGTGTTTCCCACGAAACTCCGTGTGGCCCCGAGGTGAAGCCAGGAGGAGGAGGAGGAGGAGGAGGGTGTGTGTGTGTGTGTGTGTGTGTGTGTGTGTGTGTGTGTGTGTTCCTCATTGAGCTCCGTCACGGCTTCAACTGATGTAGACAGAGCTGCCGGTCGGTTAGCTGAGCCAGTGGTGCTGTGGTAGTCGACTTATCATGGCACTAAGCGAACACAAACTTCGACCAGAAAAGGAGGGAAACGCGCACGAGACCACATTACAGTGACCGTAACCGGACATGTGTTCGCCTATGATAGAATCTGTCAGTACTTGCATATTCATGTGAGCTAAAGGAGCATAAGGCTACGACATTCTGTGCTAATAGGGACACATTTACTCCAGGAATATTCGTTATATTATAAACAGAAAGCCATGCCGTGCCAGCTGTCACCAGAAGTTGTCATAATGTGAGAGGGGAGGGCTCTAGGGGGGAGTAATGGAATAATACATTAAACAAAAATACAACATCTAATAAAATATGATATTGCAGGATTTTAGAAAAGTAAAATACAGTAAAATATTTTACATCTTCAAAGTAATGTGTTGAAACCTACTTAAAGTACACCATCTATGTATATACATTTTCGTTATTGTATATGATTGACAGACGCTATATTTTCTTTCTTCAGCCAAGGACCCATGCAGAATAGAGAAAAAATACTGCTACCCCCTCATGAATGCAATCATTTGACTTAGCTTATTTTTATTTATTTTTTAAAGCAAGAAATAACCTTTTATTTATAAAAATATATATTGTGAAAATAATGACTGAATCATGAGTGCCAAGACCTCTGAGGGCCCACACACCCCATTCTGTTTCTCATATTTACATTGTATATACTGTATAAGCATTCTGTATTTATATATATATTAATTTAATTGGATTTACATTATCACATAAAACTGTAAGGGAACTTTTTTATAGACCCCAGCAAGATAATCTAATTGGGATCCTAAAAAATCTGTATTGATCCCCAATAACAGCATGCCCAGCTAAAGTGAAACCAAGCAAGACAATCCACATGCTGCACATTTTGGATTGCATCATCTGTAACAGCAACAATCTTTATCTTTTAAGATGACCTCAAACTTGTTTTTTTATTAATTCAAAATATTATTTCCACATGACACTTGTGTAAGTTGCATACTAGATGACAATCGCTCCGAAACGAGTTGTGATTCAGCAGAATCCTCTCCAGCTGTAAATGAGGTGAACACAGAAAATGTTCCCTCTTCAGCAGGTGAATGTAAAAATAGCTCTGACCCTGCATCATTTTGCATCGTGACAGCAACAAGAACACATTTTTTACCAGAGGGCGACTTTCAAATCAGGGCGTAGTGGGAATTGCTGTCACCACGATGTCTTTATTCATCCACCATCTGCAGCCTTTCTGTAATTCAACTCAGAAAAGAATAACTTCCAGTGATGTAGTTAGTTGTATTCCTATCAAACTGTTTATATTGCTATGTATTGATTGTGTTATGTTATCTTGCTGTTAAACACATTGAGCTGCATCTTTTCATAAAGTGCTATCCAAATAATGTTATTATAATCCTTACATAATCTCAGGGCTGCTATACAGAAACCCAGTGTGTGGGCCTCGCCTTTATATTCATACCAGGAGTTAGACCAAGTGCACATGGCTATAATTTGCCATTACACTAAAAGGAGAGTCATGTCGCAGGCCACTCAGCTGTAGGATTCACGAAAAAGAGAGAAAGGCTCGGTTGTGAAAGCAATAAAGAGGAGAAGACAGGGAGTCTGCACCTTTTTGAGATATTCCTGCTAGTTGCTCATGAATAACCCAATGCAGATTTACTGGCTGACAGGGGCCATAATAGATTCCAGGGGAATTGAGAGGGTCTTTAATTTGTTTTGTCACAAGTCACAAGCAAGATACAAATAAAAAAATCAACAATCTTGTGTCAAAAAACAAAATAAATACACGTTTTTGTAATTGAATCTAAATCAGACACACACACACACATTCTCCTAATGCACTCATAAAGCCTCCTAAAACAGAAATAATGATGTCACAACAAAGACTGATGAGAGATGTACTCCTGTGTCAGTGTTCATGGCTCTAGCATGTGCATAAATCCCTCACAGTCCACGCCATATAGCTAACACATTACTCTTTTACACGGTCCAGTGGACATTTCAATCCGCCATAATGGAAGTGTGTGTCTGCTTCGGTCAAGTCAACTGGCATGAGCACGCCACAGCTTACGGCAATTCCCCAACACCCTCCCTCTGTGACTCTGCTGTTCCACCACCCCCTCTCTCTGTAACGGGCTGCTCAACGACAGGAACCAAGATGATTCCTGACCCATTTATATATTTATAGTTAGGACATACTCTGTTTGGGGCTGACAATAATATCAACTTGTTACACAGAGGAGGAGTTACTGTGTCCGAGCTCCGTACTTGTTGGTTTTTTAATCTTTATTTATCCCCGATAAGGTCTGCTGAGTGTGCGTGTGTTGGTAAGATTGCTGAGCTTGCAACATACAACCTGCCTTTTCCTGTTCATAAACACACTCACACACACTCACACCTGGGTGAGCGCCTAATGTTAGAGCGGTTAACTGCTCCAGTGGTTGATTTGCATTATTTCATTAGGGTTGTTATAGAAAAAAAGCACCCTATAAGGATCTTTAATGCAGATATAAACAGTAAACAAAGAACATAAACTCAACCAAGCTACTTTGACTAAATGCAGTGTCAGGTTGTCTTTAAAAGAGAGCCTTCCCGGGCAACTCAGTATCACACTAAAATGTTGGGGCAGAGACAAAATAATGATTGACATTAAAGCAGCAATCATATCTTGATTTTACTCCGTATGGGTAAAGTTACAAACACTTTTTTACATTTCCCTGTAATGCACTTCTTACCATCGTCAAACACCATTAACTGTATTTAAGAAGTGGATGTAGCCATCGTTTTGTGTGTTTGTCTCGAGTTTGGCTTCATCAGCATCTTGTTTTTTGGCACCAGAAGCAACCAATTGTTTAGGTTGGAGCTGAGAAAGAGCGAGGCCCAGCGGGACATGTGCTATTAGCATAAGGATTGCTTGAATACCAGCAAACCCCAGCTTGCTAGCTTGGTTAGCGTAACTCAAATAAACTGAGATCTTAATTGGGTTGCTAATTGTGGCTTGCAAAAAACAGGCTTTGTGGTAGCGACCTGTCACTCAAAAATTGCCACGGCCACAATTTAATATAATTTCAACGATCATAATAAAATGGCCCTTTTAATACAAGTTTCACTTCAACTTTTTTTGTAGGAGCATTCTAAATTTGATATTTTAACCTTGGCCCCCAATCCTAAAGAAAAACTCTATGACATCACAATTGCAACATGTATACACTTAGTTTTATTAAATGATTTGGATAAACTGATACCGGGTCTTATGCCAGGTATTCATCAGCCCTCACTGCCCCAATCTCACCATGCTCAAATCACAAATCAAAACTCACCTTTTCAGAACTGCTTTTAATCTGTAGTTAAGGGTTAGGGGTATTGTGTTTTATATATTTAAAATGTGTTGTTTTTATGAATTTTTTACTCTGTAAAGTGTCTTTCCGTTTTATAGAAAAGTGCTCTATAAATAAAATGCATTATTATTATTATTTTTATTATTAAAAGGATTCTGGAGTCCCGCTTGTGCTAGCAGTGAGACTGGACCTCAGTTTTATTACATTCTATATTGCTTTATTATATTAATTTTTTTTTTTTCAATAAGCATATATATGTTATCCATATAGAGGGCACATTTTAATCCCACACGTAATATGGGTATATAGCATCATCCAGGGTTATTTTCTCTGCACGAACAGTAAGCTGACCATTTTAGTGGAGTGCTTCTTAAAATAAAAAAACCTAAAATAAGACGTGGCAAACAGAAAGAAGGCAGGGAACCACCGAGAATGTGTGTCGAAGCAATGAGCCAGTATAAGTCACATGGGGAAATGTTTTGAGTGCACTATGTTTTCTATAACCACACCAAGATCATGAAAAAAAAGAAGTCACTGTGGGTTTAAAATGTAAAGGTCGTATGCAGGGCAAACTCTTCCACAGAGGAGAGTCACTCCATCTACTTGAGAGTGAATTGGAGCGAGAGGTGTACGAGATATGAACACCTCGGCCTGGAGGCTGGAGGCTGGGGGAGAGGAGTGGATTTGAGTGTCGTCGGAATAGTAATGGTAGGTGAGGGATGTTGTGATAGGGTCAAATAAACTGGAGTGAGAAGTGGATAGGAGTCCAGGAAGGCGCCTGCAGAAATTCCCTGCTCCCCACCACATCTCTGATAAGTGGACAGATCAAACACACAACATGAGACCCGGGGGCATCAACTCACTGTAAGGGACAGGGGTTACCTTATGTTGTGAGTTCACATCAAACCTACCAATCTAAGTTTATGGTAAAAAAAAAAAAACATCTCAAATTGAGCATGATTGTGGATATACCCTACTACCCTACTATTGGGAACGTTAATTCTACTAACCTTGATTCCTGTTGAACAACATTATGTATCTGTCAACCGCCGTCTGTGTCAGTAATACTTATTTAGTGAAACTCTGGCTGTTTGACAACAATGTTTTGCACTGTACTGTGCTGTGCTGATGTTGTTTGTTTTATTGTGTTGTTTTATGTTCATTGTCTGAAATCAATCAAATCTAAGTTGAAAAGGAAGATGTGTTCCTTTCACTAGTCTGAAAGAAGAAATCTTATTGAAGCCAAATCTAAAGCAGGTACTGCAGGACACTATCAATATTAACGACGTAGATAAGCAGGCGAAGCACATTATGTATACAGGAGGGTAACAGGTGTAATATCTTATCCAGGCCCTGGAGCGTATACTCTGCATTTAATCCTCCTTCTGTGCTCTCACATCATCTCTTTCACTCTTTGTGTGAGTCCATGAGCAGCAAAACATGTGTAACTTTATGTAACCATTTATAAAAATGTTGTTATTGCAAAGTGTTTTATAGTTTCATGGCTGGCAAATAATTAGCTTTTAATATCATATGAATGTGCACATATTCTACATAAGCAATGATTTAGTTCATAGTATTTTTATAGGATATTTGAATTTACTACCAAAGTTTCCAGTTCATTTAACATATTAAAACTAATGACATGTATTTCTGTGTTGCTGTTTTCTGTATGACATGTTGGACAAATTAACAGAAATACTTTCCAAAATTAAATCTATGGCCTCAAAAAACGTAATTAAAGGTTGAATCAAGTATGTATCATGATGAAAAAGAAATGTACTTACTCAACATCTCTTAGCTCACTGATATTATCAAATAACTGATTTTTAGACTGATTTTGCAGTAAGTAAGTTCACCTCAGGTACAGGGGAGGGGGCGTCTTTGAAAGGCTTGAAACTAACTTAAAGTAAATCTATTTTCTTTATTGGCACGATATGACAGTGTAGATGATTACATGCATTGATGTTTTGGACGGGTTTCACTCAGATTAAGCGGATTAGCTGACTCGATGTATGCAACACCTACTGCTTTACTGATGCATGGCAGCAGCCTGGATCTGGTTCAAAACGTCACTTAAAGATTGATTTCATAAAGTCATCTGATCAAATAAAGACTCAGTTTAACAGAGTTGTGTATGTGATGGCTAGTGCAAACGTTGATTTAAATACACTTGGCACGTTACATGTAGGATTTTACCAGTGGTGTAAAGTAACTAAGTACATTTGACTTTTTTTAGAATTGGTATATTATGCTACTTTTAACTTTTACTCCACTAGAGTTTGTTGGCAAATGTTCTTCTTTTTACCCCACTACGTTAACTTGACTTATTTACTTGTTATTTTGCGGATTTAGCCATGTACAAGATATAAATTGGCACATACATTATCATATATTATTATAGGTTAAGCAACCCAGTAGTGTCTTTTACTTTTGGTACATAAAATATATATTGGTGCTAATACTTTTTCACTTTTACTACAATTTAAGTACAATTTTGAAAGCAGGACTTTTACTTGTAAGTATTGTTAGTATTTTTACACTGTAGTATTCTTCCACCTCTGGATTGTACCCACATTTTTTAATTGATGCAGGTGAATCTGTTCATAGCCTGCTATGTGCTTCAAATATAGCTTTCTAAAAAAAAAGTAAAAAAGTAAATTAAAGCCAACCTTTATAAAAAGATAAGATGTTGGTCATAGATATTCTATCACCACTAGATGGCAGTAGTGACGTACTGAGTGGCTCTTATCAATGTAAACAGCCTGCAGCTGACTGGTTTCTGCTGCTGTTAGTAGGTTGATGTTGATGCATGCACTCAACTAGCAGTTTTATTGACAAAAGGACGAAAAAATCTAAATGGATCTGTGATTTGTATTCACATGTGGATCAGAGTGTGTAAAAAAGCTTCTCTTTTCACTTTTTAACATCTCAGCCCATTAAAGGACTTACATTTATGTGACTTCCATGTTTTCTTAAAATACATTTTACATGTTTCCTCAATTGCATGCCTTCCATTTTGGAATGTTCCATCAGAGTGGATGGAACTCCAGAATGGAACACTGGAAGGTTTTAGAAACATATGGACCGGCTTCCAGGCCAACTGTTCAGTTATTCACCTGAAATTGAGACGCACAGACACACATCTGTTGCTCCTCACCGCCTTTTCAACACAAGTACGATTTGATTCAGAACTATCAGAGACAATAAGTGACATGTCAGTCACAGGTAAGCAGAGAGTAGTAAACAACAGTCAGTAAAGTCAAGTCCTGAAAAACAGACTTAAGTTTATGTATAAATACACAGTTGTTTTAGTTTGTGGTTACAAAATAAGGACCAGGCTTAGTACTAAGTGATCAAATACATGTTTCTCATTTAAATAAACTAATGATAGTAACATGTAACATGTTAGAAATATCATTTTTTGAATCTTAAATCTCGTAATTGGGTATATCTTTGTAGATAAAATGCTGCAATAATATCCGTAGCAATTGTATTTCCTGATATTACAAAATGTGTACTTTATTTAGGGGGAACAGTGTGCTCAAAAAGGTTTAATAATGGAATTACGTAATGTTTAATACTTTGACTAGTTCATTTCTCAACCACTACAGAAATATCCTAACATTTCTCATAAGCACTGTTTTTCAGTATTTGTATTTTGCCTATTTATTTCTCAGCCATTACATGAATAGTTTTTTCCATTTTTCCAGAAACATGTACTATACATCTGGAATTGACAAAACCTATGTTGAGGGCGTTGTTTCTTGAACACGTTTATATGTACAGGCACAAAAGAAAGAACAAATAGGATATTTGATCTTGCATTAGAAATCAGTGACAGCACTGACTGAATGTGATGTGCTGTTCTGTGGACTGTGAAATATAACTTCATTTTGTGTCCATACTCTCCTCCACAGACGATTTCCCGATCCACGAGGGGACCCTGCTGTCCTCCGGCTACGAGGTGCAGGCCTTTCTCGGGGAAGGCAGCTTGGTAGGGTCCATGTGTATGACCAATTGTAACCAACACAAGAAGGCCGTTAAAATATCCAAGGAAGACCCCTTTCTTTGGCAGAGCGTATGGAAAGAGGTAGGTTACAAATCTTATTATAAAATCTGAAGCTGCATTATGAGCATATTTTTGAAATGAGAAACCTACAACCTCGTCATTGAGGGGGAAAACAAATGCAATATCACATTTTGTATTGTCTTCCCACAGATTAAAATCTCCAGAGCTGCAGACTCTCGATTCCGATAAATGCGCAGTCTGGTGGAAATGGTATGGCTCGTTCTCCATGAAAAGTTATTTGTTTGGAGGTTTGAGCTCCTGGACTGAGTCTCTATGAGTACATGCTGCGCAGAAAACACAACGCTCTGCCCATAGCTGAGATACCATTCCAGTTGTTACGTCAAGGTATGTGGAACATTCCTTTCTTTTAGGAGATCATTTAATTCTTGAGATGTTAGATGAGAAATCAGACCTAAAAAAGACTTGTTGTGACCTAAAGCATCGTCATCTTTGTGTTTCTTCAGCTGGACAACAGCACTGCTCCACTCTTGAGGCCCTGAAATAATCCACGCTATATAAAGCCTGAGAAATTTTTGGTGGTGTGGCTTGCAGCATCCGTTCAGGTCAAACTCATTGACTATAAGACCGGCCTGGACTCGCCAGTGGTATTTAAGTGAGAAGCACCCGAGCAGATTCCAGGGGAACTGCAGCCTAGATCGCGAGTCTGTGGTTACAGGTCGGAGCTCTACTAGTGTGGCACAAAGAGCGGTGTGACTTTGAGCCAAACAATTAATAAGATTGTATATACATAATAAGGATAAGTAGTAAAGAAGTGCAGAATTATAAGATCAGATGTATTTCCTCTCCTGTTCAGGCGCAGGCACTCACATAGGCAGGAAGTGGCAAGGGAATTCACACGGTCTCGCCGATGTTGGACAGTGTGGTCTCTCTCCCCGCAGTGTGTCTGGTGGATTAGTCAGCAGAGCTTTCTCCGCGAACTAGAGCTCCCAGCGAGACACACGATATGGAAACACTGAAAAAAATTGTAGGACCTGGTGGGTCAGGCTCCAATGTTCTATTGAAACTGTGGACAAAAAGCAGCTATCTACTTTAACATAGAGGAGCTACAACCAGCATCTGGACACTTAAGATAGAGATGTGTGTGTCCGTCCGG
>NW_011342396.1:246482-252685 GCF_000735185.1 Notothenia coriiceps | reverse complement strand
ATAATTTTCGCATTAAAAAAACACATCTGATATACAATAGATGTACTTACTCAATATATTTTCACCTGATGAATGATACATATATCAAGTATCATAACTAACAAAGCTCGTGTAGTAGGTACCATTCGTAGGATTGTAGAAAGTACATTCATTGGCATATTATGAGCATCCTACAAATATCAGTGAGTACATAATCAATTTGAGTATATGATCAGAAGTCCTCGCGTCAAAGTAAGTGATCAGGTTCCTCTTTATTGCTAAAAAGCAGATTTTACCTATCCATGAAATGTCATCCTACTAAAATCCAATTCAACCTTTTCTAGAAACATGAGTAGAAATCTCAAAACTGTAGGACAAACAATACCGAGTTTGATGATGTTGAGAGTGGACTGGTGGATTTCTGGTCTTTACATTTTATTCATTTTGGCATAGGTACTAAACATAGTATGAAAATCTATTTGCATCTGACTATGGTGTGGTCTGTCTCACACAAACACCACAAGTGCTATACAGAGTCACCACACTAACCCACGCTGTCCTCTCCTCTGCAAATAGTATGTAACGACACTACCATTAACACAAACACGGGTCACGGTCTGTGTTAAAATCTCGCCAAAAGAACGCCTCTGTGGGGAGCGAACTGCTCGGAGTAGATCTGTCAAAAAAGTAAGCCCCCTTAAGGAGAGAATCCTTGATATTTGGAAGAAAATGAGCACATGGGAGACACATGACATTCGGTGGAGGCGAGGTTTGTCAAACAGTTTGCTTTGAGCTCCGCGTAAAACTTTTGCAGCGTCTGATGTGTCGCGTGCTGCAGACAAGGCAGAGAGTAACACTGGCCCATCGTTTCCTCTGAGAACACCCGGGGCACTTCTTCTCACTCGGTGCTTCTCTTGTGTTGAAAAGTAAAAGCGGGGTTCCATTCAGCTCCACTGAAAAACACAGCGAGAGGAGACCAGTGAGGAAGAAGAGACATTGTCCGCCGGTGCCATTTCTTAGCACCTGACGGCATTCGTCGGTATCTGGTTCTGTTCAAGGATATTAACTGCGGCCCGTAGGCATTGCATCATGGGCCGCTGAAGGGAACAGCGAAAGTTTAACTCGCCGCTAAACAGATTAAACGAAACTAATCCTTCACTTCTCCGGATGGGTATCAGATGCAAACTGCATTGTTGTTTGCCCGAGAAACGAAATCGCTTGGCTCTAAAGTGCATGTTTATGGATAAGTATGACACACCATAAGAAATAGCTTGCTGGCTTGTGTTAGAGTTCTAAGTGTTAAGTTTCTCTTTGACGGTCCAGTTATCTCTTAACAGCAGGTGTTTATTGACAGATTTCAGGAAGAACATAATAAGTCAACTTTGCTGACAAAATAATAAACAGAACAGAGCAGAGCAATCCATTATAAACCATGCGCATTCTCACCTTTTTTGGCCTCACCCACGTTTTATTATTATCTTTAATGGCATGCAATCTTACTGAAACCCATATTATTGTTATAGATGTTAAGCTCCAATAAAGTGTCTTATATCATTTCATTGTTGGCATCTGTATAATGACTATAATAATACATAATTTGGAGGTATTTTATCTTCACCTGCACTGTCACATTTGCTCAGTACGGCCTCGCTGCACGTGAGCTGCACCCAGGCTGAGTTCCGTTTTCGATGTTTGTAAACAAGAAACTTAACAGCTCAGCTGGACCGACTTCCCTTACCGCTATATAAAGCCCGTGCCCTGCGACCTCAAACATTTCGCACTGACAACAGTGATACGGCTGGTTTGAAGATGAAAACCTGCTTATTTTGATCATTCTCCAATGCGGCTGCTGCAGCTCTGCATCAGGCACACCTTGCACCAACATTTTTAACGAGGCCGTCTTTTCTAAAAGTTTTTAAACTGACGACACTCGGAGTCCGCGCATCCCGTCGACATCCTCTGTCTCACAACTTGACAAAGAAGAGAACCAAAAAGCAAAGACAAAAATGCGACGGATCCAAACCAAGTGTAAATTATCACTTTACAAGGACAGTGTAACTACAAATGTGGATTTTGTTTCCACAGCTGCCAAAAACATCCTTTCGTTCTGCCCTCTGGATGAAGCCAAAAGGCGGGCTCACACTCTGAAGGAATCAGGTAGGCTGATTTTTAAATATTCAATCTATTCTGTTTGTGTGGTGTAAGACATGTTGTTTACAGTTTAAAACTAAATTGCTTCTTTAATTAGGCATGGAAAAGATTCAACTTCTCTGGAGGAGAGCCATTCCTGCACAATAAAGGAGATTTTCTGGGGGAATTAGTTCAGTACTGCAAACAGGACCTCCAGCTCCCAAGTGTCAGCATCGTCAGCAATGGAAAGCATGATCAAAGAAAAATGGTTCCAGAAATATGGTAAGGCTCCAAATTAGCTTCAACTTTGTAGGACAAATGCATCCTTCTTCTTTTATTACCATATTGATAGAGGGATATTTTTAGTTTGGCACAAATGCAAATTTTAAGCATTTTATGCATAAAAATGATGCTCTGTGTCCCACAGGTGAAGATCTGGACATCCTGGCCGTCTCCTGTGACAGCTTTGATGAAGCAACAAACCAGCTAATTGGCAGAACTCAGGGCAGAAAAAGCCACATTGACAACCTTCACAAGATTCGAAACTGGTGCCAGCAGTACAAAGTGGCATTCAAAATCAACTCCGTCATCAACACCTTCAACATAGATGAAGACATGACGGAGAACATCCTCCAGCTCAACCCAGTCCGCTGGAAGGTAATGACAGAAAGGGAGAGTGTGTAGTATGTTTGCTTAAATTACATTGTGACACATTAACAGTACTCACGCTGTCTGTTTTTCCTGCAATCAGGTGTTCCAGTGTCTGCTTATCGACGGGGAAAATGCAGGAGATGAAGCCTTGAGAGAGGCAGAGAGGTTTGTCATCAGCGAGGAGATGTTCCAGGAGTTTCTGGATAGACACAGCAGCGTCTCCTGCCTTGTTCCTGAGTCCAATGAGAAGGTATGAGATGAGATCATTATAAGTATGTGAACATATATTCATCTAAATAAGTTTACATGCCAAAACGTATTCACTAAATTTTTGGATAGGCATTGTGACCTTTGACACTTTGTCATATAAATCAGTAAATCAATTTTTGTATTCGCAAATGTTGTGTTATACAACCAAGTTAAATGTCAGCCATGTTCATTGGTGCACTGCCTGATGAAGCTGGAAAATGACTAGGACTAATATTGAGACTGTAACCATGTCAACAGTGTTATTAGCATGTGTTACCATGTCAAAAATAGATGCCAGGTCCAAGACAAACACAAATTAAAACGTGTGCTTTTCTTTGTCTTTACAGATGAGGAATTCCTACTTAATCCTCGATGAATATGTAAGTATTTTGTGATACTTATGGAGTAAAGCCTCCCTGTTGCCTTAAGTGTTTTATACATAACTTACCACATCCAATGAGTGTTTAAATGTGTAACCAATTGACTTTTTATCAAATTTCAGATGCGTTTCCTGGACTGTCGAGAGGGAAGGAAGGACCCGTCCAAGTCCATCCTGGATGTGGGTGTGAAGGAAGCCATTTGTTTTAGTGGCTTTGATGAAAAGATGTTTAAAGAGAGAGGAGGGAAATATGTGTGGAGCAAAGCCGACATGAAGCTGGAGTGGTGAAAACACTGCAACTCGAATTCGATTGCACAGACGATATTTATAATGTGTGTGTGTGTGTGTGTGTGTGTGTGTGTGTGTGTGTGTGTGTGTGTGTGTGTGTGTGTGTGTGTGTGTGTGTGTGTGTGTGTGTGTGTGTGTGTGTGTATTGTTATTTCTGTTTCTTACTTACATCACTGCTTTTGTTTTTGGAAAAAAAAAGTGTTATATTAAATAAAAGTTAATATGATTGCACATGGTTGTTTTATATATGTATATATAGATATATATAATGTTGCACTGTAGATAATTTTGTTGTAAAAATTACAAAATAAAAGGATTTTATCCAATGTTTTGTTGCAATTTATTTGGGTCAGCATGTGATCTCATAAAAAAGTAACTTTGTAGCCAACCCTGTAACTCACCTGATGGGACGGTGCCATTTTACGAAGGCTGAGCTCTTATGGAGTCGTAGGTTTGAATGCAACCTGCAGCCCTTTTCTACCTGTCAGACCCCTCTCTTCCCCTTTTCAGTATATCTGTCCTATCCCTGTATAACAGGCAAAAAATTACTTATTTTCAATATTATTTCAGTATAAAGGCATTAGATAAACAACAAAATGCTGATGTTAAAATAATATGACTTTTGGTTAAACAACTTCAATGTAACTTCATGTTGCACATGATGTCTGTCCTGACTTTTTATACCACTAACGTAGAACGAAACACCAGTCGCATTAGCTCTATGAATGGCATGTGAGTTCTTGTAAAGGGATTAATAATATGTTGTTATCTATAAATATAGACGAATGTTGTCTAAAATAAAATGTTCCTGTGAGATTAGACTTTAAATTTCACAAGAGTTTCACTCTAGTCGTGCAACTGAGAGCCTATGTACGTCATTGTATAGTGAATGAAATGAAACTCAACTGGACCTAATTTTGCATGAGGACTATCTCCAGACTCAAGGGCACATGGAGTTCAAGATAACATGATCAGAATCTGGTTTATTGGCAAGTAGGTAATAACCTATGGTAATAACGCACTAGGAATTCATTTTTGAAATACAAGTACACAAAACAAAAATAAGAGAAAATCAAATTAATTAAATAAAAAATAAAGTGTTGCAAAAACAAAGACGTTTAAAAATAGAAAAGGAGAAGAATTTGCATTCTATAAAAATATGTACCGTTTACCTTAAATGAAATAGCTTTGCAGCTTTATTTATTTGTATTTGTTTGTGTAAAAATTGTCCAAGGAACTTGCAAAGGTTCATAACAAGAATAATAAAGGTTACACTGTTTCACATTCAAATTCACCCAAAATACATTGTTTCAATAAACGTTTTTAGTTTGGTGGTTTTTAGTTTGTGAAGCTCACATTAAAAAATGAAACCAACAACTATATTCCAATCACCTGAATTGCATTAGTGTTGTATTGTTTATCTAGAAAAATAAATATCTGCAAACGTCACTGTTTACATGGATTCCACCACTAGAGGGAAGTATGGAAATGTGTTCATTTGAAACCGACCGATGACGGTGTTCGGGCAGCAGAGGGCGCTGTCGCTCATGTCTAGCTGGTCGGTACTGCTGAGCTCTCCGGTAAGCGGCAGCAGAGGGGAAGCCTCTCACGAACAAATGGCGTCCCTCCAGTGCGGAGCAGCTGATTTCCAACCGAGCACGGCAGCACGGACGGTGGGGAGGTAAACACACCGCCCCCGGATTTCTCTGCAACAAGATAGCCGCTTGCCCATTGCAGAATTCGTGTAGCAGAGCCGGCTGGACGTTGCGTTCTTCAGTAATCGAGATTAGACCGGTGTACAAACAACCCTGGTGTCAAGCAAAACAGATAGGCGAGTGTCAGCTGCAGCTTTAGCTTCCCCTCCGGTTTGCTTATTTATCTTTTCAGCCGATGGTTGTTGGTGTGAGCGTTTCACCAGGGCCTGGTCTCAGCCGCTGTAGGCGACAGTAGCAGGTCAAATGTTTCCACCCCGACGTTGGAGGGACACATAATGGACATGGGCATCACCCCTTCATATATATCCTCCACCGCCTCCTCTGCCTAACTGGTTGGTCGCTTCTTCCTTAATCCAGTTTAGGATATCAAATTCCAACCTTGTTGCTGAGGGTACACCATCGAGACGGCGTTATCTCAGAAAGCCAGGTAAGGTGTCCTGCTTTTATTCAATATACCGTTACACAGGTAGGTGCTGTAGCAGCCTGTGGTCTGGCTTCATTATAAACTGCTGGGTCGTTTCATTATTGTTCATCGACATTTCGTTTTTCACACCAATTTATGCTGTACTAATTTGGGGTATAGCCAACATACTGTAACGCTGTGAGTGTGCACCCTTTGTTGGTATATTTTGGAGTAAACCGATGTGGTGAAAAGATGACGAAGCACTGGCTGCAGGTAGATGCTTCTTAATGGTGTGTGTGTGTGTGTGTGTGTGTGTGTGTGTGTGTGTGTGTGTGTGTGTGTGTGTGTGTGTGTGTGTGTGTGTGTGTGTTGTTGATCAGAGTTGCAGTAGTTGTTGTTCTCCACAGCC
>NW_011342396.1:242130-246458 GCF_000735185.1 Notothenia coriiceps | reverse complement strand
GGTGTGTGTGTGTGTGTGTGTGTGTGTGTGTGTGTGTGTGTGTGTGTGCTGTTGATCAGAGTTGCAGTAGTTGTTGTTCTCCACAGCCCTTAAATCTTCCTAGTTTGTCATACAGCAGCTGCCGAGTGTTGCATCTGAACTCCCAGCATAACATTCTCAGAATGGATGTCTCTGAAAGGTCACTCAGTGTCTTGCTATTTCCATTTTAAGCAGCAAGTCCTCCCTCAGGGTACAGTCAGATTATATGAAACCAGGCTACCAGACAAATAGAGCTGCAGTGTTCGCTGGCCAAGGCTCAGAAGTGTGAATTCATTTCCAATGGATGTCTTACCTGTACATAATGTATAATTCTTATATGTCTGTTACCTCCTGTCAGGTTACATGTTTGTATCGTATCCTTTTAGGCAAAATGGCATATATCATCTTTCTGTAAAGACGTTATGTCCATTAAATGACAGAGGTCAATATTTGTGTGTTATCAATTCCCTCTCCAGTTTCTTTCCCCTCGCTATATCACAGGAGCTACATAGTGAAACACATACTTTCTCTGACACACACACACACACACACACACACACACACACACACACACACACACACACACACACACACACACACACACACACACACACACGAACACACATCTAGTTCCTTGTGAGTTTGAGTGACATGCAGGGGGATGTTGTGATGCACTTTTTCCACTCTGGACAGAAACGGCAACTCCCATCGGGGGAATAAATGCATCAAGCCGCAATACTTTGCTGCTGCTGCAGGTTTGTTGGAAACAAGAGTCTTGTACAAAGCAGTAACACATTCCTCAGTGTCCAGCAGCAGCCAGCCCTTCTCCCAGAGGAAAGTAGAGATGAGTTTACTTAAGAGTGAGAAGGAATGAGGTTATGATGCCCAGAACTCGGCATGCCACTGCAGTCCCGAGAGAGTACAGGTCAAAAATACACACACAAGAATGTACGTAAATGCAGATGTATACAGGCGTGCACATATTATCAAAGGCACTGTATAAAGAAAAGGATGAGATTGGATTGTTTTGGTGTGCCTCACAAAGCAATGGCTCTCTCTCAGTAAACAATTAATGTTTATCTAAGCTTTTCAAGGGGCTGCCTGACCTTGGCATTGCAATGTGCTGAATGAATATTCCCGCTGTGTATTGAAAAGACTCTGCTGAATATGCTATTGTGATGGTGATGAAAAGGCACTATAGTAAAACTAACAGATATTCTGATTCCAGGAAATCTGTATCTGGGTTTGTTTTACATAGACTCAAATTTGGGTTGGGCCTTTTAAGCAATCTTTAAACAGTCTCTCAGCAAAACAAAGCCCCTGACAGACTTACAGTTTCAATCATGGACATCATACAGTAAGAGTTATGACTGAGTATTGTTGCTGATAAAGTAGATACTTTCTTCTGCCTGCGGTAGGATGTCATTTTGACTTCTGTTGCGATCACACAAGTGTGTCTGGGGAATAAACAAGGAAGTGCTTTGGTTTTTTCCAGTCCTGAAGAATCCATCCGCGTTTTTAAGAGCTATAATTCGACCGTAGATCACACAGCAACACCTCATGTTAAGGAGATTAGTCCGCCTGAGAAGGAGTTGATCTAGAAATATGACACCCATGTTGTTTTAATACTCTTAACCAGTAATTAAAACTCAAATTAGTGTCCGCTCCTCGTAAAGTCGTATTAGAGTGGTTTTCCTGAATTGAGGAGGCTTTTTAAGGGCACTGAATCTAAATCTTCTGTGGTTAGTTTACTGGCATTTCTAAAGACATTCAGCTGTCTCGTATGTACAGAGCATCAATGCGGTGAACACTTGTTGAATCTCTCCTTTTTATTCTAGTTACATTTACATGTGTAGCGAAGTCATTTTGGTGTAATCTGACTCGAGGGTTTGGAGTCTTTTGTGCAGTCGAGCTGCCAAGGATTATGCAACATCCTAAATGCCATTTCAGCAGCAGGGTTTTTAGGAGGGAGTGTTCAGGGCGGCGCTGGTGTGTGTGTGTGTGTGTGTGTGTGTGTGTGTGTGTGTGTGTGTGTGTGTGTGTGTGTGTGTGTGTGTGTGTGTGGAGGGTAGTTTAATCTCCAGACAGTCAACAAAGCAATCACTTGCCTTCTAAATAGATCCTGAAAATGATGTTCATTGCTCAGAGAGCGCTGTATCTCTGTGTGTTATGGCTTGTCTCCAGCCAGTTAAATTGCTGAGATAGGGATTGTTATGAGCATTATGAGTCGCTCGTGTGTGTGCCGTGATTCTTCCAGACGGCTGCTTGGCCTTTTAAAATGCTCTTGCAGGCTCCATTTTCTCAGTTAGGGCTGGTCAAGTGAGACACCGTTATGTAATAATAAGTGGACCACAGATTCTGCTGACTGTCTGACCCTTTCTGAAATTGAGCATCTCAGGAATGGGTAAATTGAAGCAAGCCCCCGGGGTTGAGTGAGTGTCACAAACAAGCAGCGAGAGTGAAATCATTCAAGGAAAAAAGGGTTGCATTTTTGAAAATGTCAATGAGCTCATGTTTTTCTGCTCATGTTCTTGGGATATTAAAACAGACGTAGGCGTCATACTAACTGTATGGCCTTCAAGCTGTGATACTTTAGCGCCATCCTTCCAAACATAATGACTGACTTCCTAATGAGGGCCCCAGTGAACTAGCTTTTAGAAGCAGATGTCAGTGCAACTCTGGATTCACTTTTATGTGGTGGCAGATTTGACTGACTCCTGAGGAAAATGCTCTGAAAATAGATAATGCAACATCATTATGTCAAAATATTTAAAGTGCAGCTGTGATGGATTTCTAAATGAGGAGAAGTATTTCTAAAACATTTGTTCCAATTCTGCCGTCCATACCACACAATTACACTGCCTCCGCCTAAAGTAACTCATTTGAGAGAAAGTCAGGAAGGAATATTTTCGAGGAGAGAGTATTTTTCACACCGACACTAGCTGCAATTGACTAAAGGTCAACAACACATTATGTTTCGTGTTCATTAAAGGGCTTCTACTCACACTCCAGCTCCACTGGGAATAAGCCAACACTTTGCTCTTATTATGTCTATATCTTATAGCTGATTCTTCCAACCTACACATACAGTAGAAACGGCAGAATAAACATGTCCAGGCTCGAAAACTGCTGAAAGTTATTCTCTGAAATGTTGGATATCACTAACTTAAATCTAAGTAGGTGAGTCAGAAAGAAGGCCGGGATCTGGGAGTGCCAGTGGTGAGCCAAAAGCTGGTGCAACCTGGTATAAATGCCACAAGGGAAGAAAAACAGACGACTACGTAAAGGAGGGAGGAACAGATCTTATTACTAATGCCCCTTTCACACCAACGCGTTTTCAGCTCCGGCTCGGAGCTGGAGCCTGAAAAGCACTGTTTTTTCCTGTTCACACCGCAGTGGCGCCGCCTCTTAGCTCCGGAATCCGGTTCACTTCCAGCTCCAAAAAATTGTCAGTCTAGAGCAGTGGTTCTCAAACTTTTTCTGTCAGGCCCCCACTTTGGAGAAAAAAAAAAGTCGGGCCCCCCCAACACAAATAGTCAGGCTCAGTGGCGGCGCCAGAGATTCTATTTTGGGGGTGCTGTGGGGTAGCTTGACGTTTCATAGAGGGTGCTCAAACATTTAGGGTTTCCCATTAATGTACTGGTCGCTACAGTGGAATGTTCTACTGCAACAATCCCCACACACACACACACACAGTGTACCCGCGACTGTTACAATGAAGGCTCGATAATCAGCTCACGGCATATAGGTGTAAGCAGGGGTAAAGTGTTATTTTTATAGGTGGTGTGTGGACCTCACATAGGGGGGTCAGGGGGCAAGCTCCCCTGGGAAGATTTTTAAATATTGAAGTTAAAAGCATCAATCTGGTGCACTTTGAGAGCAACATGAAGAGATCTATGGATACATCTCTCAACACCCATTTGAAACAGAACTGTAAACAGATTTACTTTTTCTTTATGGATATTTTACAAATCACTCCCTTTTTAACGTTATTCTTTTTTTAATGTCATATAGTATTTCATACCTGTTTTTAATTTATTCTCTTATTTGTTTATAACTATAATGATCATATAAACGTGGGGCCTCGGAAATAATTGTTTACCATTAATGGACCCAAAACGGTTTGGGACACTGAGATAACTGAAGAGGTCCTTTGTACGGGGCTCACGTGGAGCTATCAGTCTGACAGGAGAGGGACTTCCTCCGCTCGTCGTGGTGCGACGTGGTAAGCACAATCCTTATATCGTTGCCTGAGGGCGGTCGCGGCTAGCACGCGGAGGGAGCGCGTAACAAAACAATCTCTCGGCTAC
>NW_011342396.1:239445-242085 GCF_000735185.1 Notothenia coriiceps | reverse complement strand
AGATCCTAAATACATTTCTCAAGAACAAACCATGTCTTACTGGTGCTGTAACTGGTACTGAACTTTTGAAAGAACATCCATAACATTAATCTGGCTGCAACTTACTAATTATTTATCTAATATATCATATTCCAATCACTTGTTGTTACGGCTGCTGTTTCTGTCTGCTCATTAATCTGCCTGTGAGCGTTTGCAGCTGTGTGCGTGTGTGTGTGTGATATGTAAATGAGCTGTGTGGTTGCCCTGACGTCATTGGCTGTCATCTCCTGGTCCGCCTCTGAAGAGGGTGATTGGATCGACGACAGCCAATCGCAGCGCACAGCCGGCGCACACCTGCTGGGGAGGAGTACAAAGACTGTCATCACTCTGGAGGCTCTGTTGAGGAACAGACGCCTCTCGCTATTTGTTCGTCATTCTGTGCTTAACTTGTGTGGTCTTAGTGATTGTGATAGATTCTGTTAACAGGGGTTAACTCGTGTGGGGTTAGTTTTGTGTAATAGTTACAATAATACAGGCTCCCTTTTTAGAGTTCTGTCTTAGTTTGGTTGCCTATTTAAACTTGCGCCCTTGTGGCCTCTTTTGTTTGTTATTTAAACCGGTGTTGTGGTATTTTGTTTGTTCCAGGCTGCCTTCCTGCCATTTTGTTTACCCAGCTATTTTAAATAAACCCTTTATAATTATTACCAATGACATACTGGTGTGTGTAGCATTCCTCTTCCCCTAGTTGGGACGTAACAATGCAATATGTTCTCATTCCCAACACCAACATGTCAGTATGAGACTGGGAATAAGACCGGTGTTGAGTCACTTTAGCAATCATCAACAATCACAATATAGCTAACTTGAAAGCACCCCTTTAAGTATCTTCATCACATCACTGATTGATTGATTGAATACTTTATTAGACAGAAATGCAAACAGCACAAGGTACAGTCACACGTTTGGGCTAAAAGGATAACATAAAAAAGTCCTGTGGACTTGTTTCCATTGTGGTCTTATGTGTGTGATGAGATGACATTATCAAACTCATAACTTGTCCGCACAAGCAGCCCTCTAACAAACACAAACAGTACTATGTGAGTGGATAGTGTATGTGCATCTGCTGATGTGAAACTTGGAGGATTACCTGGCAGTTGGTTTGATGGGTCCTTATAGAGGATTTCATGCAATTCCCGGAATTCAGAAACTTCGGGAGCAACTTGCGGATGAAACTCCGTATCTACAAAATTTGTATTTCAGAAAATATTTTCAAAATGACATTTAACCTAAAAGTAGAGTGCTAATGAAAAAAGGAACAAACATAGTACATTATTACTAGCATACTGTATTACTACTAGCATACTGTATCCCAACCTTCCCAATTTACCTCATCATGTAGAAGGAAGATGGAGGACTTCTTTCTCTGGAGGAGGAGGTTGAAGGTGGAGAAGACTGGCAACGTTGCTTGATAGAAGAGCAGGTACACCTCTGTCATTGGGTTAGAGAATGCTTCCAACAGCCTCCTGAACCTTGTTTGTTTCTCATCTGTGAAATCAAAAACAAACAAGGTTGTGCTACTACATACATTATACTTTTCAGTCTGGTTGTATTGTTCGTTCATTTGAGATCATGAAATATATGCTACTTGNGAATGATGGGTGCGTGTTGAAATTGGTGACTGTGGATACTGGTGAGTGTAGACTGTGGGCTGTGTCCCTATGGTATTTATCATGACACGTGGCTGGTAGGTCGGTTGACCTAGGGATGTGTTTGAGAACATCTGGCCAGGGCGTCAGTCTCTGGTAGATCTTCTTAGTGCAGGCTGAGTCTCTTGGACATCTCTTTCTTGGTCATCCTACCAGCCACGTGTCATGATAAATACCATAGGGACACAGCCCACAGTCTACACTCACCAGTATCCACAGTCACCAATTTCAACACGCACCCATCATTCCTCCCACATACCTACCATACACATATCCTATTTACCAGAGGTGGGAGCAAGTCATTGTTTTGCAAGTCTGAGTCAAGTCTCAAGTCTTTGCGCTCAAGTCCAAGTCAAGTCTCAAGTCTTTGCGCACAAGTCCAAGTCAAGTCTCAAGTCATGATGTGCTTTTCAACAAATGTAATGACACTGATCAACAGAATAATACTTAATAATCAAACTGCTCTTTATTAGTCACATTAATAATTTAATAATCAATTTTCTCTCTGCTGGTAAAGTAACGTGTTTTTTTCTAATTTAAGAGGGATCAGTAAGGTAAGGCTACCGTGACGGTTTGATTCCGAAGGAGTTTAATTTATAAGATCCCTGATGTTAAGGTGACCAGAATGTTTATTTCCACTGTGTACAACATGTTATAAGGGACCCACAATCTATCTTTATGCAAGGGATAATGTGCAGCGAGGCGGTCTTTATGGGGAAAAGAACACCTGAATCTAGATCCCTCTGCAGGTGGTACTTTAAGTATATTTTGATGCTAATACTTTTGTACTTTTACTTGTAACATTTTGAATGCAGGACTTTTTACTGTAACCGAGTATTCCGGTACTTTTACTTTTTTAAGTACAAGATCTGAACTTCTCCCACCTCTGACAATAAATCCTGAGTGGTTACCAAAACAAAACCCTGCTCTGAAGGTTATTTTCATTTTACAAATC
>NW_011342396.1:234528-239287 GCF_000735185.1 Notothenia coriiceps | reverse complement strand
CGGCTCCCCGTCTCCCCTTCGCTAACATCTATGCTATGCTAACATCACCCATTTTATACCAGAGACACTTTAATAACAGCGTTGTGATGCCATACAGCGTCAATTCAGACTGACACACATACTTAAGGGGAATTGGGGATATGTATCAGCTGCTTGTGTGACAGTCAGACAGTGAATACTTTAGAGAGGCCGCTCTAAAGTATTAGCTAACCCGGAGCTAACGGGAGGATAAACTCCCGTGGAAGAGCAGCCAGCACTGCAGCGGTCGGTAAATGCCGCTGAAACACATTAATAAACAATGAACCACGGCACTCTGGAGAAAAGCATAAGGTTGGAGAAGTCGTTATTTTATTTAATCTGACTTCGTGTGATTAAAAGCAACACGATCATCGACCCGACTCAGTCCCCCGTTGTTGTTGTTGTTGTTGTTGTGAGTGCCGTTGGGGAGCAAATCAGCCATGTAAACGGTGACGTCATGACGCAGCAGCGGCTGCACCAGTCGGGCTCTGGGTGGTGTGAACAGAGCGGGAGCAGAAAAGGGAAACCGGAGCTGAACCAGAAAAGCTCTAGCTCGGAGCTAGAAAGGGAAAAGGTGCTGCTCACACGGGAACATTTGCGTTTATGCACAGTATGCGTTTTCAAAAAAGTCTCCCGTTCACTCGTATTCGTTTAATTTGACGTGTCTGTTCACACGAAAGCGCTGGACACGCTGTAGTACATATGCCGGGCCTGTAACTGGCGCTGTAACTTCCGCCACAAAATACACCAAGGCAGCGAAGAAGACCCTGGAGCATGGTTGCCATGGTTGCCCTTCTGTTTATGCCCCGCAGTGGATTTAGCAACATGTAGTAGTTCATGTAATTTTCCATGTCCACTTGTTGCTGATGGTTGTGGTAGAGGAGCTGTAGATTTTGCACTAACATCTGTAGCATGGTCGAGCTGAGCTGTAGATGTTGTAGTAACATCTGTAGCATGGCCAGTAGCACTAGCAGTAGCTACTGACAGTAGCTACTGACCATGCTACAGCAGTGAGCAGCAGAGGTGGGGAGAGGCGGGGCTATGGCTTCATCTATCGGGAAATGATCGTATAGAGGCGATTACACGGAGCCGTTTGACCCCCCAGAGCGTTTCGTTTGCAAATCTATCCACCTTGGGACCAGTTATCGTTTGTGGGGTCCGTTTCTATCGTTTTGTTACGGCCTTGTGTAAATGAAAGGGCTATACGCAAGAGAAACTATGCGGTTCCAACCCGTTTTGTTCTCGTGTAAACTGGCTCTTAGCATGCTTTCCGTTGTTTGGACCTATCCTCCTAAAATCTAAATCTGTTTCTGGTTATTTGTCTCTCTTTGGAAGATCCTGACTAATACTTTGAAATGACTCACAGTCTAAATGCTGGAGGAACCTTTTAGCCTGTTAACGAGACAAAAGGTTTGGTCTGTTGTAAAAATTGTAATCCTTGAGTATTTGGGCCTGACCAATAGGTTATTGTCGCACTTTATCAGAAATACAATAGAAGATGACCTCATGTTTAGCCATCAGCCAAAGAAACTCTTGACAACTTAATTAAGAATTCGGTCTCAAAAATAATTCCAAATGCAATCTGATGTATTGCTTTGTGTAGTTTTTCACACAACAGCAGGACACAGTGAAGCTGTGAGGAGTTGTTTCCTCTGTCCAAAATGAAAAAGAGCCAAACGGTTATCATGGTGACAAAAGCATTGTATTTTCCTCTGGCTGTTCCACAATAAAAGGGTAGCAGCAGGAGAAGCAAATGTTCTGTTTGCATGAGCAGTAAGACTGTTATCATAACATAGTGGATTACATTCATGCATCATTTTCTTTGGATCCCTCATAGGGTAGGCAAACTCAAATGAAAATGGTCACCACTACCAATACAAACGACGATGTAGAATTTTTTATTTTTTATTTATGATACATTTAAAGTGCACCATATCATGCTATTTTTAGGCAATAGCATTGGTCTCAGATATATAAAAACATTTAAAAAACATGTGTATGAAATGTTTTGCTCAAAATACCAAACAGATAATTTCTAACCATGCCTCATATCCCTCTATTTCACTTCCTGTTATCTGTTTTTTATCCAAAGCGACTTACATACTCAATACTGTGGGCAATCCCCACATGAGCAATTTGGGGTGAAGTGTCTTGCCCAGAGACACAACGACATGCTGACTGCAGTGGGACTCAAATTTTTCTTTCCTCTGACTCAAAGATCAGCGCATTACACACACGCCTCACATTGTCATAAAATATGAAATAAAAGTTGAATCAGTTATTCCGATGAGAATTTCCTACCATGCTTATAATTATAATTATTGTCTGATGTCCCAACCCTGACAGCAAGTGTCGCATTTTGGCATCTTGACCTACAATTGGACATACTGACGAACTTAAGCCTTTAAAAAGAGAATATGTCACATCTGAATAGAGTCTTTTAATAGGGCAAAACAACAAGAAAAGTGTATGCTCTGAAATTCCATCAGTGAAAAAGATGAGTAGAAGAATGCAAGTATTGCTCATACCACTCCCTTGAAATGTACCACCATGGTGTTGTAACTTCTCTTGGCCTCCCTCTTTTGAAGTGTGAACTCACAAAGAGACATCTTTTGGAGTGTTTCCTCAGTTTTATAGCGTTTACATCGTTTGATTATCTGCAACACACCCAACAACAGGACGCCAGCGTATTTCCTAAGGTAGTTCTTGACTTCCTCTTTCCTGTTCTCTTGTATTGAAACGTAGAGACTGGGGTCGCTTTACATGGGAGCAGCTCACCAAACAGCATGGATGAGGGTGAGGGGCAGAACAATAAATGAGAGACAGATTGTGCTGTTGTGTTGAGATAGGATTATATAAAATGTGAGAGAGCTCTCTGTGGAACGTGATGTGTTGCAGTGTCCATGGAGACTGAAGGAAGGTAGCAAAACAAAAACCTTGTATGACACAGGACGTGACAATTATTAAGTCTGGTAGTTTGATTTCTGTCTAGCTCATCGATTACCAAAATGACTTTTCGAATTGTTCTGCTCACTGCTGGTTAGAGTGTCACCGTACCCTGCAGATTAGGCTCTGAGTGCCTCTCTGTTGGAGTGGCTCTCTGAATGAAAACTCTTTTGTCCAGTGGAGTGACGGCAGACCTGACCGTGCAGCAGTCACACTCGAGTTTAGTATTTGCTAAATACTTTAGTGTTGTAGTGTTCTCACCAGCCATTTCAAGTACACAACTGTTGACATGATATGACTCCATTTAAGTCTCAATCAGCATACAATCACTTTTGAAGTGAAATAGCACATATTGTACTTTACTTTTTGCCGTATTATGTTCAAACTGATTGCAGGTCCTTTCCCACTTGTGTGAAGATACCTTATATATCTGTGCCATACTGGTTCCCCAGAAAGAAAGTCTGCACATTTGAAGTGAAGACATGCCAATCAAGTGCCTTGACATTCAACCTCCTCAGGGCGTGTAAAGGAAATCAATTGTATGTGCTCATTCCTGTGAGAGTAAACACACACATTTAAGTGACCTCCACTAATATGAAGTATTCATAAGAGACCCATTCTCCTATGAAAAAATATGCAAGGAATAGTCTGACTAGGGCATTTGGTGAAACATTCCTTTATTCTTTGGACAGAGATCATGTTGTTAGTTGTCCATTTAATATCATGCAAATCATTTATACATGTTTTAAACATTTCCATCAGGTGAACACCCTCACATTAGGGTAGGAGATTAGTAGTTAGTTTAGTCGTTGCATTATTCATGATTTGACTAATGCAGTGTTGTTACATGTAAATGGAATAATGGCCAGTGGTGTTGTAAATACAGAATACATTAGTTAGAAATCAGAAAATATCCCATTTATCCACTGTTTTGATGGCTCTAATAATAGGGTTTATATGGGCTGCCACACAGTTTTTTGGCCAACAGCCATAATGCCTCATTTTTTCAGATTCGCTGCCAGCAGTGTGCTAAGTGTCCACCCGTTACGTCACCCTTCACTCGGTCAGACAGCCTGTGAATGCAGCCATTATTTGTTGGTTTTCAGCCACTGCCCTCGGTGGGTGTGACCTTGTGTCCAGGGGCGGACTGGCCATTGGGAATACCGGGAGTTTCCCCGGTGGGCCGGTGCTGTGTGTGGGCCGGAGGGCCAAAAAAATAAAAAATTAAAAATCTTTTTTTTTTTGGCCTAAATCCTATCGGCCCACATTTGTAAGTGTTCCGGCCACTCCCTTTTTGTTTTTTTGCTTACCTAAATCCTACCGGCTCACATTTGTAAGTTTTCCGGCCCAGCCCAGTGGGGGAGTTGGCAGGGAAAGGGAAACGGGGTTCAGGGGGAGTGGCTGTACCCGTAGGATAGAAAAGGGGGAAGTGACGTCTGACTCAGAGGTCGCGCAGCTGTGGAGAAGAACGTGTTGCCCATATTCTGTTACTGAGTTTAGGCTAGTTAGCTAGCAGGTTTATTGTTTTGGGTGCAGTCACTTTTGCCTCCACTTGCTGTTCAAATAAATGTTGAAAGAAAAAAGTAAATCTGTTTACAGTTCTGTTTTATATGGGTGTTGAAGAAGAAGAAGAAGAATTGGGAGGGATGAAACCCTCTTTAATGGTCACACATGCAGAGCACACAGCACACACAGTGAAATGTGTTCTCTGCTTTTAACCCATCCTAGTACCAGGAGTCTAGTACTAGGAGCAGCTATTGTTACAGCGCCCGAGGAGCAATGGGAGTGAGGGGGA